>NC_137467.1:195147867-195397867 GCF_964235325.1 Thermobia domestica
TAGAAATCCATTACTTAATTCATTAATTTCTTTCGGGTATCTTAAACAATGCGCTCAGCTGTGTCCAATACTGAAAACTGCATGTCAATATCTAAAAAAGGAACCGAGATTTTAAGAATTGTATTTTTGATGACGTCATAAATACATAGATTCTTATGGATATGGACTTTTGGGTTTCTACTATAAGGAAAAGAAATTTCACAAAACTAATATATGTGCATTAATACACAATTTAATAGACATTCTGTTGTAAAATATGATGGTACCCCTATGGGTTAAGTGAGAACCCCACTATATTTTCTACAAATTCATTACATCATTTACTAATTTCTTTCGGGCACCTTAAAAAATGCACTCATCTGTGTCGAATACTGAAAACTGCATGTCAATATCTAAAAAAGGAACCGAGATTTTAAGAATTGTATTTTTGATGACGTCATAAATATAGATTCTCTTGGATATGGAGTGATGGGTCTGTCCCATAAGAAGAAGAAATTTGCGAAAACTAATATATGCCTCTAGTATTCAGTTTAGTATGTGGTACCCCGATGGGTTAATTGATAACCTCAGCGTAGTTTCTACAAAAAGAATTTAATTCTTCGAAAAGATTAATTTAGAAGATATCTCTAGTGACTCAGTATTTTCTTGACCGGTGAGTATTGAAACAGGCAGACACTGGTCGCTGTGGCCTATTTCGACCAATGCTTCTGCGAAGTTTGGTTTGTATATATATATATATATATATATATATATATATATATATATATGTGTGTGTGTGTGTGTGTGTGTGTGCCAGGGGACACATTGAACTGTACCTCCTCAATAACACACTTTTTGATTCGGGCCTCCTGGATATCATAACTAAGAAGAAGGATGGGTTCGAACTGAAATCAAACCGAGCTCACCATGGTTCGAAATAGCAGACAGCTGCCGCTTTGAGCTCTTTCACTGGAACAACTTTACGTGTGATACCGGTTTTGCATATTGGGAAACTAGCGTATCGTCCCATAGTTCCTATACCCACAATGTCTGACTGGCCCTTCTGTATCCAGAAGTATGCGCCCCTTCAGGTAAACAATTCGTGGTTTTGGGCCGAATTTCGGCACTTGTTGTGAAGATCATGCTGGATATCCGTGGATTCATGGGTAGCCTGCGGCATGGAATTACGCAGCGGAGTCAGATGAGGATAGATCCATATATCTCCACTGGAAGCCTGTCCAATGGTGCACGGTGACGCCGAGAAGTGACTACAACACTGCTGGGACCGTCGATCGGATTTTCGACTGCTGTTCAAACACACCTCACTTTGCGAACGTATTGGTGACCTACAGAGTCTACCGGTTCTGTACATACTCATATTAATCATGGTACTCACAAGTCTAGAAAGTAGGGAGTCTGCAATGCATTGGATGGAGATTCCCTTTCTTTCAGGAATCTTAAAGATTGCTCGGAGCTTCAATATCGAAAATAATTTTGCTTTTAGTAAATATTAGTGGTCATTTTGATAAGACTTAGTTGATCCAAAAATCAAGTCATGTATATTTAAATATAGTTATATCGAAGAGACCTGAGATGTGCTCTCGTGTAACTTATGTCTTTATAATACCCTTAGTAGGGATTAGGTTGTTAAAGTAATGGTTCTTTTACTTATGTTAGGTCTTATTTATATTTTGAAACGAACTGAAAGGAATTTGAGTTTCATTACTCTGAAGGTCGATATTAGTATTTATTGTTCTTTCTTAAGTTTGTGTGATGTGGTCAGCGTACGACCTGTTGCTTATTTGTTGATTCCAAGTCTATGTTAGGGATTGGCATTTTGATAAGGGTCAAAAATTCTTGTTTCGTTACTGAGAGACTGGGAATAGAGAATGGTCTATGGTTCGGGCCATTTTCCTGTTTTTCAAAAAGAGGCGATATTTAACTCCACCTAAAACCTGTAGTACAATGCCAGGTAAGAATTCTTATCACAAGAGCTCATATTCCCGAAAAGTCCTGTGTAACTAGGACTGGGTTTTTCAATCGGAAGGTCGCGAAGCCTATAGGGTCGCAATAGGGTTTCATCAGTTCGCGAAGATAAGCGGAAGAGATAAACATAATTAGAATCTAATACCTGTAAATATTTTTAAATATTATTTTGAATTTTATTCTGATATAGGCATAACTTATTTTTATACATACTGTTAAGATCAACAAAAAATGGATCTACTAAACAATTTCAACAGTACAGAGTTGTTTAAAAATCAATTTAAAAGGAAGAGGTCCGGTATCAAACTAATGAGAACTGCATATTGAACCAGAAAAATACAAATGCAACAAAACCTGCATATTGAAATACAATTACATTGGAAGCTAATAAGATAGTAGGCCTATATGTGTGAGCGAATATTCTTTTTTCCAGCAAGTTGGCCAGAATGAAGATATATTTCTAGTGTGGAATTTTATTTGTTTCCTAAATTTTAAATGTAAACAAGTTGCTTTTAACAGTTTTTTGTGATACTGAACACATACAGAACAATGAACCAAATTCACAACAATATGAGGTAACTAAAAGTAGTGGCATGTCGGAAACTAAAATGCTCAATAACGTTTTTAACAACTGTCCAAGTTTCATAAACCAAAATAAGAAACCACTTTATTTTTTTATCATATGACGCAAAATTAAGAGCGTTATAAAGTTTTAAAATTTTCAGACGGCCTTCATTTTGAAACAACACTATGATGGATCGGAATCGATATTTGCAATATGAATGAACTGACCAAATTTGGTTTTAATCCGTTCGCCTTTAGGGAAGTTACTGTATGCACTACATACAAGAAATACATTTTACTATTATAAAAATAGATGGATATCGTGAAATCTCCGCAGTAGGTAAATGAAAAATTACACACAAACTTATTATATTTTTGAATAGACCCTTGCCTACCCACTTACCCGTTAAAACTGCTACTGCATAGCGAACTTTTAGCACACATTCCCCGAATAAATTCTCCTCCAAAATTTAACATCATAGTTATATGTATATTGAATGATTAGTTGGTAGGATTAGAGATTAATTCTATTTGAGCTCTGAGACTATATGAAACGTGGACCTGCAACTTAACGCGGGATCCGAAACACAAAAGCACTTGCCGAAAATCAAACCGGGTCTCATGAAAAGAGGAGGCGTACGCTAACCATGTAGACAGGTTAAATTCATGTATATATGTACAGGGTGTTTTAAAGCAATACTGATAAAGTTTGGTACACCAAGATAAGACAAAAGGCATAGCTTAACCAATATGTAGAAATGTCTTGTTTTGGACTAGCCGAAAATTTGTCAGAAAAATACAAAAATACAGTCATCACGTCAAAACAAATGTCGCATCGAAGTCGGGTGAAAGGAAATATCCGTTATTTTTAGATTGTGTATTAATGCACATATATTTGAAATTTCTTTTCCTTATGGTAGAAACCCAAAAGTTCATATCCATAAGAATCTCTATATATATGACGTAATCAAAAGTACAATTCTTAAAATCTCGGTTACTTTCTTAGATATTAACATGCAGTTTTCGGTATTCCACACAGCTGAGTGCATTGTTTAAGGTACCCGAGAGAAATTATAAATGAAGTAATATTTTTATAAAAACTATAGTGGGGTCCTTACTTAACCCATAGGGGTACCTTCATAACTAACTACAGAACGTCTATTAGATTGTATATTAATGCTCATATATTCGTTTTGTGAAATTTCTGCTTCTTATAGTAGAAACCCAAAAGTCCATATCCATAAGAATTTTATGACGTCATCAAAAATACAATTCTTAAAATCTCGGTTCCTTTTTTAGATATTGACATGCAGTTTTCAGTATTGAACACAGCTGAGCGCATTGTTTAAGGTGCCCGAAAGAAATTAGTAAATGATGTAATCTTTTTATAAAAACTATAGTGGGGTTCTCACTTAACCCATAGGGGTACATTCATATCTTACTACAGAACGTCTATTAGATTGTATATTAATGCTCATATATTCGTTTTGTGAAATTTCTGCTTCTTATAGTAGAAACCCAAAAGTCCATATCCATAAGAATTTTATGACGTCATCAAAAATACAATTCTTAAAATCTCGGTTCCTTTTTTAGATATTGACATGCAGTTTTCAGTATTGAACACAGCTGAGCGCATTGTTTAAGGTGCCCGAAAGAAATTAGTAAATGATGTAATCTTTTTATAAAAACTATAGTGGGGTTCTCACTTAACCCATAGGGGTACATTCATATCTTACTACAGAACGTCTATTAGATTGTATATTAATGCTCATATATTCGTTTTGTGAAATTTCTTTTCCTTATAGTAGAAACCCAAAAGTCCATATTCGTAAGAATCTATGTATTTATGACGTCATCAAAAATACAATTCTTAAAATCTCGGTTCCTTTTTTAGATATTGACATGCAGTTTTCAGTATTCGACACAGCTGAGCGCATTGTTTAAGATGCCCGAAAGAAATTAGTAAATGATGTAATCTTTTTATAAAAACTATAGTGGGGTTCTCACTTAACCCATAGGGGTACATTCATATCTTACTACAGAACGTCTATTAGATTGTATATTAATGCTCATATATTCGTTTTGTGAAATTTCTTTTCCTTATAGTAGAAACCCAAAAGTCCATATCCATAAGAATTTTATGACGTCATCAAAAATACAATTCTTAAAATCTCGGTTCCTTTTTTAGATATTAAGATGCAGTTTTCGGTATTCGACCTAGTTGTGGGCAGTGTTTAACCTGTTTGGAGGAAATTTAAAACTGAAGTAGATGTGGGGGTTTCACAAACCCCATGTTACCCGTAAACCCTATTAGTATGTGTTTTTTTATTAATTATGAATGGTTATTGTATTATTGTTCGGCCCCAGTAATTAATTTTTCAAAACTGTACCTTTTAGCACGTGAACCCCAGTAATCTATGTTGCGGGTTTTTTATTTCCCCATATTTCGGTAACAGTTAGTTGTACTGACTTGGGATTTTCGGTAAACACATCTTTGTATTGTTCTTTAAAAGTATGTCAAGCCGTGTTTTGTTAATGTTCTGAAATGGATGGTTTGCGACCCCATGGTACCCCCAAAACCCCACAGTTGTGTGTGTTTGTTTTGAATTTAAACGTTTTTGAGATTGTTATTAGCAATGAGTAATTAGTTTTTCGAAATTTTTCCATCTAGTACGCAAACCCCACACATCTATGGTATCACTCTTTATTTCCCCATATTTCGGTAACCAAGAGGTGTAGCGAGATGTGGTTTTCGATTATGTAGTATTTGTAACGTATTTTGAAAGATTTCGTAGGCATATGTTTGAAAATATTTAAAAAATAATAAATTAGGTACCCCATGATACCCCCGAACCCCATTGGGGTACCTACCAAATTTTGCATAATAATACGTTTTTAATTGTTGTTAAGCCTCAATAAGTACTTTTTTGAAATTCATCGTTGCTCTACCCGAAACCCAAAAGTCCATACCCGACCCCGGTTTGTACCATAAAAAGTTTCGTTTGTATCGGTCTCAAATTCGAAAAAATCGAAAAATAAAGTGGTCCTGCTAAGTTCACGTGAATTTAGGAGGACCAATTTATTTTTCGATTTTTTCCAAATTTGAGACCGGTACAAACGAAACTTTTTACGGTACAATCCGGTACAAACGCAGTACAAACAATTAGTACAGAAAAATCACCAAATTTGTAGAAATTTGTATTCTGGTCCTGCTAAGTTCACGTGAACTTAGCGGAACCATTTTCTTTTTCGATTTTTTCGAATTTAAACCAGTACAAACATAATTTTTTACAGCATAATCCGGTACAAACGCAGTATAAACGATTCATACAGAAAAATCATCAAATTTGTAGAAATTTATGATCCTGCTAAGTTCACTTTAAGTTCCAGCTAAGTTCCTGCTAAGTTCACTTTATTTTTCGCTTTTTTCGAATTTGAGGCCGGTACAAACGAAAATTTTTACAATACAAACCGGTACAAATGCAGTACAAGCGTAGGGTGTGAAAATATTTATAATTTTCAAAAGTGGTCCTGCTAAGTTCACACTCGTTGCCCCAAGTCATATATTGTAATCAGGGACAGGGGCGAACCCACAGCAAGGGCGCCGATGGGGGGCCGAGAGGGCTCGAGTCCCCCAAAACTCATGTGAGCCCGCACATTGTATTTATGAATATACAATATTTGGCATAATTTGAATGCAATTTGTCTTAAAATCCTCATATATATGCCTTCTGCATCTGAATGCTCCCCCCTTCAAATCTACAGAGAAATCGGCGCCCTTGACCCACGGGTGGTCCTCTGTGTCGAAACACCCCCAAAATTTCCTAACTCAACATACATTTGGATACTTTCTTAACAAAATTATACTTGCTTAGGAAGGAAATGGTTGATGTAGCACGAAAATTTGGTTTTACACACTTCATCTTTATTCTTTCTCTTATAAAAAACAATCTAGTTCTATCATTTTTTCTGTAAATGTAAATGGAAGTGTTTTACAATTACTTACCGCCTTTTCGGATGCAGAATAATACCGTATCTGTTCAATACTATATAGAAGTAGTGACTTGCAGTATTGTACCCTCCTCCCCCTCATAACGTGGATCCGTCCAACAAAAATCTCTGGGTGCCCGCCTGACAGAGGGTACACCAACGGTGGGGTCTACCGGGTTCAGACTCATCCCCCTAAACTTCCTAACTCAACATACAGTACACTTGTACACTTTCTGTATAAAACTATATTTGTTTTACATTGAAATGATTGACGTAGCATAAAAATCTGATCTTACACTTAATCTGTGTTCTTTCTCTTATAGAAACAATCTAGAAGTTTTCAAGTAGTTCCATCATTTTATTCTGAAAATAGAAGTGGAAGAATTTTGCAATTATTTATCGGGTATGGAATAATACTCGTTCAATACTACATTGACGTAGTATTGTACCCCCTTAAAGCTTGGAACTACCAACAAAATTTTCTGGGAGCGTGCCTGGTTGTAATGTAGGTGAAGGAATTATAATCTATTATTTTCGGTATACAAAAAAGTGGCTGCCAATACAAAACTTTCTCTCTAAAATTGTTACCCAAGAAATTAAACCTGACGTTGTCACTAATCGTACATGCCAAACTGTATAAATAATGTTATTCATGGGAAGAAATATGCCTCGCGTGGTCTCAAATTTAATAGACCAAGGGCCAAGAGGGTGATAACTCCCCCCCCCCCCGGGAACTTTTAACACTGTATTAGAAACGTTCCTTAGGGTCCTTAGAATCAAAAAAATAGTTGTTGGTCAACATATATGTGCAACATCTGGACCCTGGGGCTCCTAACCCTTTAGTACCGGTATATATTTACAGACATCGATGAGATCTCTTTAAATGACCATAGATCAAACCGTCAGTGAAACACTGCAACAAGTTATATCTCGATCGATTTGTAAGATTATAGGCTTTCAGTTTACGTAATGAACGGCACATTTCTGTGTACAAAAGAAAATTAATTGAGGGATATTTAAGAAAATTTCCCTTAGAAAGCCTTCTTCTCGCGATTATTTTAGTTATTTAAGTGGCAACACTGCAATCTAGATGAACAATAAAATACATTTATACGTTCTATTTTATGTTCAACTTAAACTGAAAATTCATCTAGATCCATCAAATAGCAGCAGAGGAAATAAGTTTTTTTTTTTTTTTTTTTGTAGTTTTCAAAGAGTTCATAATAATAGATTTTCATGAAAGTATGAATATGACTTTATGTCAGTGTTCCGACCGTCAGCGCAGCACTGCAACAAGTTATACTTCGATCGATTTGTAAGAGTGTACGCTTTCAGTTTACATAATGAACGAGTCATTTCTGTGCACAAAGGAATGTTAATGAGAGGTATATTTTAAGAAAATTTCCCTTAAAACGCTCCTTCCCGTGATTCTTTTAGTTATTTACGTGGCAACACTGCAAACTAGGTGAACAATAAAATGTATTTATGTGTTCTGTTTTATGTTCAACTTACACTGAAACTTTCGTCTTGATCCATCAAATAGCAACAGAGGAAATCTGTATTTTATAGTCTTCACAGGGTTCATAATAATTGATTTTACGAGTATGACTTTGTATGAATGTTCCGTTTTATTTTTCTATAGAAAACAAGTGATAGAAATTATTCTACTTGATTTTCTCATTCGTTATATTATGACAGATTCCCAGTACCGAGAATTCCCTCAGGAAGGTTTTATGGTTTGTTGGTCCATGGTTTAATAGAAAATATTTCAAAGCAATAATTTTACTGTTTGGAGATTACATTATGTTCTTTTGAGAATATTTTTTCCTGTTATTCTGCAATGAATACAACTTCCGTGTATGCTGATGTCTGAAGTTATCAAACAACTCTCAAGGTTATTGCGTAGAGCATGTATTCTTATTACATGTGCATACAGGTAATAGCACTTAATATAGTATAGAATATGTATTTTTTTTAATTGCAGTAATATTAAACAATTTGTTATGTTCTTTGTGTTGTTGTCTGTCTCTAAGTTGATAATAGTGGCACATTCGCCCTGAAACCCACTTGTTCTCAGTTATTCTGGAGAGGATGACAGAATAAAAGAAATCATTCAGACAGGGTCCAATTGCAAAAAGAAAAGATTGCTGTTGTGAAAAATTGAAAATTCTGTGTAATATACTACGCAGTAAACGAAATTGACATAAGGACGACAAATTTCATTTTAAAAAAGCTTCCATTAAAACTTTCAGGTCAAAGAACTGACACTGCAAAACTGCACCGCTTAACATCACTTTGCATCCAAATCCCTACAGAATACGACAGAAACAAACACGGTCTTTCGCTAGGACTACCAAAGTTTCACAAAATTAACAGGATTGCTAAGTCAGTCTGCTGAATCATGTGTGGCGGAAAATTAAACGCTCTTGCTGGATAATTCATCATATTTAAAGCGTACTGCAATGCAACGTTATATAGCAGACATCTTGCTTAACGAGGAGCAGTGTGTATTTTGCCAGAAATAGAACTAATGGGGATCACAAAAAAACGGGAAAGGATGTTGAAACTCTAGAATGTGTCACTACACACTGTGTCACTAGAATAGCTGAACGTGCTATTAAAGGAACACCGAACACCGATTCGATAGGAATATGAATCAGTATTGTTACAGATTCAAGAAGTGAATTTAATAGCAGCCGAAATAAGGTACCACAACTTGTACCATATCGACGAGCTGAAATTGTTCATGGAAGAAACATACCTAAAGACAAATCGTTGTTGTGCAGGAATGTCAGTAAGTGTTTTGGGTGTTGAAACTAATTTACTGTGAGCTGTTCTTAATCACCACCAACAGGTGTGAGTTCCTTTGTGGCCGCCCACGGTAAAAATGCTGCATTGCAAGAGCTCAGATTTACCTCATCTCTCATGCAGTTTATATTTAGGCCTACACTTTCAACTTTTAGTGATATGTAAATCCTCGGAAATTTATGCCATCGAAAGGGAGAGAACACCACTGGCGTAAATACCGGGAGATGAGAGGGACATGTCCTCTCCAATCTTGGAATTGAGGGGGAAATCCCCCCCCCCAAATAATCCGATCTGAAATGTGTATTTTGGGAAGAAATGTGATAATTTGTGTCCGATTGCCATAAAGGAACGTAAGATGAAGTTGATATCCCCCCTCAGAATAAGCCAAAAAACTGCCCGCCTCCCAATGTTGAAGACAACTCTTCTCCCCTGATCCTCCACAGCAATGTTTTTCAACTTCATAAATATTTTGAACATCGCTTAAAAAAATAAGAAAAAATGGAAACGGTCTTACCCGTCTATCCTAATGTTGAAGACAGATTTACGCCGCTGGAGAACACGGATAAATCTTTTAAGACCGATGGCTGGAGGTCAACACAGTCATACATTGAGGCTTCTAACTCAAATATTTGTGAATATGAAGATGAGTGGCCCGTACGGTTGGACAGAGTTTTAATTCTGTATTGTTTCTGAGATATCTGACTGCTATACTTAGGAGCATCTGTTTTGACATCAACTATAGTACAAATGAATCAACTGAACAAATGGGTTTTCCGAAGACTTGGATCTGTATTACCTGCAGCTAAAAGGATATGTACTGTATGTAAACTAAAAAAAAAAAAAGGAGATACGTTAAGTCTAAGCTCTTGAAATGTAGCAATTTTGACGCTTGTCAATGGTGGTTAATAAAAGTTCACAATAACAATAAAGCTGCTTCAGTAAGCACAACAATTACTGAAATACCTGAACAGGATGCACCTTTAATGAATTTATCTTCAGGTATGTTTCTTCTATGAACGATATGGTACAAAATGTGGTACCTTATTTCGGCTGCCTTTAAATCCTGTTCTTAAATTTGTAACAGTACTAATTCATATTTGTATCGAATATGTGCTCCTTTAATAGCACGTTCAGCTACTGTAGTGACGGAAGCCACTAGAGCTTCCCATCAAATATCCTTTCCCTTTTTTCGTGATCTCCATTAGTTCTATTTCTAGCAAAATACACACTGCTCCTCGTTAAGCAAGATGTCTGCTATATACCGTTGCATTGCAGTACGCTTTAAATATGGTGAATTATCCAGCAAGAGCGTTTAAGTTTCCGCCACACATGATTCAGCAGACTGACTTAGCAATCCTGTTATTTTTGTGAAACTTTGGTAGTCCTAGCGAAAGACCGTGTTTGTTTCTGTCGTATTCTGTAGGGATTTGGATGCAAAGTGATGTTAAGCGGTGCAGTTTTGCAGTGTCAGTTCTTTGACCTGAAAGTTTTAATGGAAGCTTTTTTAAATGAAATTTGTCGTCCTTATGTCAATTTCGTTTACTGCGTAGTATATTACACAGATTTTTCGATTTTTCACAACAGCAATCCCTTTTCTTTTTTTGAATATTTTCTAATATACAATGGACCAACAATCCATAAAACCTTCCTGGGGGATTTCTCGGTACTGGGAATCTGTCATAATATAACGAACGAGAAAATATGACTAAGATAATTTGTATCACTTGTTTTCTATAGAAAAATAATACCGAATATTGACAAAAAATTATACTCGTACTATCATGAAGATAAATTATTATGAACCCTGTGAAGACCATAAAATAGATATTTCCTCTGCTGCTATTTGATGGATGAAGACGAAATGTTCAGTTTAAGTTGAACATAAAACAGAACATACAAATACATTTTACTATTCACCTAACTTGCAGTGTTGCCATGTAAATAACAAAAGAATCGCGATTAGGGAAATTTTCTAAAAAATATTCCTTACTTAAGTATATTCCAATAAATATTTTAACTTTGTACGCAGAAATGTCTAGTTCCTTACGCAAACCCAAAGCCTACACTCTAGCAAATCGATCGAGGTATAACTTGTTTCAATGTTGTATTGACGGTCGGGACATTAACATAAGGTCATTCTCGTATTTTCATGAAAATCTATTAATATTAACGCTTTGAAAATTGTAAAGAAAAAAAAAAGAAAAAATCCTCTGCTGGTATTTGATGGATCAAAATAAAATTTTCAATTTAAGTTGAACATAAAATAGGACATTTAAATACGCTTTGTTATTCACTTTATTTGCATTGTTGCCACGTAAATAACTACAAGAATCGCGAGAAGAGGCGTTTTAAGGGGAATTTTCTTAAACATCTCTCAATTAGTTTTCTTTTGTACGCAGAAATGTCCCGTTCATTACGCAAACTGAAAGCCTATAATCTTACAAATCGATCGAGGTATAACTTGTTTCAGTGTTGCACTAACGGTCTGATCTACGGTCATTTAAAGAGATCCCATCTGTAAATATACACTTGTGCTAAAGGGTTAAGAGACCCAAGATCCAGATGTTGCATATATATGTTGACCAACATCCATTTTTTGATTCTAACGGACTCTAAGGAATATTTGTAATATAATGGGAAAAGTTCCCCATTGGGGGGGAGTGATTATTCCCTTGGCCACTGGTCTATAAATGTTATATCCGTACACTTTTACATCTAATTCACAAAATGCTTTATTGGCTTTTCTGTCTTTGTTTACAGCCAATCCTTCTTTGGTGACAACAAATTGTTAAATTGTAAACTGCTTTTTTGAAAGACACTACAGAGTCAAGGGAATATGACACCTGGGCATACAGTTTATGGCATGCTTTCTTAGCGACAGAGTGGTTGATCTAGCAAGATAAAAACTGGGCCAGGAGCTCCTTCGTGGTTAAGCGGTTAGCGTACGCGCCTTTCGCGTGGGAGACCCGGGTTCTATTCCCGGCGGGAGCTCATGTGGTTCGGATTCCACGTTAATCAGTAGATCCACGTCTCATATAACCTTGCTGCTGAACGGAAAGTTAAAATCAACTCAACTCAAAAACTTGGGCAGCCAGAATCTAGACTACGAGAGATATATCATGAATTTTGTATAAACTTTCAAAAATACTGTACATAAATAATATCATCAATTACTTTTGAGATTCAAAAACTGGAGGGCTGAAGCCCCCCGGGTACCGGGCTAAAACCGCCACTGCAGATTCACCTATTAGTAAATTTCTAGTTTGAAAGTTTCTATTATTGCTCCTTATAACTTAGTTTCGTTCCTATTTTATTCCAATTGCTATTAAAAACAATCCTTTAATAGTTTAAAATTGTATGGTTTGCTGTGTTGGATAATCAGCATAAATACAAAACTGTGTATCAAAATAAGAAATTCAAAACAATATTTGAAAATATTTTCCCGCCACTAGATCCAAATTACACTTATATTTTTCACTCCCATTCGCGACCCAAATATTCAGGAAATCATTGTTTGGAGTAAAACCGTAACCACTCTGATGAGATTAACTTTCCATGCTATCTCACCAGGAATTGTACCCGAGACTCCATACACCAGAAAGTATATGTACTAATTCTTTCAGTAGAAGAGATAAGCTCTGGTTCTCACCTTGTCTGAAAAGACAGTGAACTACTTTGCCTCACAGTTGGACATTTTCATATTGACATAATCAATCTCAGTCTGAGCTGACCTCGTACGACACTGTAAGAGATCCAACTACTAACAGAAGTGGGGAGAACAAATAAAGAAAAGTGGGATGCGACAGAGAAGATGAATTACTCTTTCGGATCGAACCGGCTTCTTTACCTGCCGCGCTTTAGAAGATATTAAAAGAAGTTGTGATGCAGAATTTCCAAACAGCTAACACCATTCAGAGTAATAGAGGCCACGAATATTCCAGAAACACAGGAGAAAGTAGAAAAGTGAAGAAACAAGAAGAAGAAGAAAATCTCTGGAGATAAGAATCCCTGAGAGATTGTCCAGATGTTATATCACATGCGCAAGCGCAAAGGAACGAGAAAGAAACAAAAAAAAAAAAAAAAAAATGAAGAATCGTTTTCAAGTTACCGAGGGAATTGCAAAGATATCCGGGTGACGGTGGGAAAACACTGTATCAAGTTATTCCCCGCAACACGTAGCTTTTCAGTTTCGTATCTTTCTTTTATTCGAATTTACGTATCTCGTTTCAGAGTTCTATTATTCCGTAGTTTTGCCTGGTCTATGTATACTGGTATATCACTTACATTGCTCTAGCAATCACTTCATTTGCGCTTCCCTTACATTTAATGTAATTTATCATTCATCTAAGTACAGAAGTTGAGATTATTACCACTAAAACAGGGACAGGTGAACAGATAGTCCTGGGTTCAAAAAAATTCTTTTAAGTTTTACGTCCTACGGCTATCTCGGTTAGGCTAAAGGAGACGGTGATAATGAGAAATGAATGAAATCGTGGAATGAAGAAAGTGGGAGGAAACGGGAGAACCCGGAGAAAACGCATACGGTATATGTCCATCACAAAGCTTACTTTTCACGAGCTGCGATCGAATCAAGGAGCCTACACACCAGAGGCAGTGTTGCCACAGTCCTAGGTCTGGAGTGGACTGAAAAATACTACCAAATTGAAACAAAAAGGGCTGAATTCATTATTTTATATCAGTGTAATACATGGTTCTGTAATACGAAACTAAAAGAGGTAAACTTCTAGAACACTCCGCCCCTCTTCCAAGAGTCCAAATTAAGAAAGTGCTCTTTTTAAAAATTTACTTTTTAAAAACATCCAAATAGGAGGGCTTCGAACAACCATGCAAGTAGATGAAACTTTACTCACACGCAGGAAACATAACAGAGGCCGCAAATTAAAAGGTAAAACAGTTATCATCTTCGGTATGTATTGAAGGAAACCAAACGTGTCTTTATTTCAAAGTGACCAATAAAACAAAACGATGTTAAAGCCATACGTGAAAAAGTATATAAAACGAGGAACAAATCAATCATCTCCGAGTTCTTGTGAAAACAGTACATTATAATAAAATAGTAAACTATAAATTACACTAGTTAACAAAGGTTTTGTTACATAAAAGGAAATACCTGTTCTTAAAGGAACTTTTTGCGCTGAATTCGAATATGCACTCGGTTTTTCTCCATCACGTACGATTTTCCCGTAACAGAGGGATTTTCGGGAAAATCCCTCAAAAATTTCCCTTTTCGTTTATTTTACACCCCAAGATCTTGTCCCCTTGCATATACTAACATAGAAATTATACCTAAGTATACTTTGATTCATATTTAACAAACCCTCCAAGTTTCGTAATAATCGCTTTATTCTTTCTAGAGAAATAAATATGTTTGTATGTATACTGTGTGTACTGTTTATTGCACCTTATAGTAATGCTTTCAGATCTCTTAAGTTGAGGTAAAACGTTTTGCTTTATTATCACAAACACATATATAAAATATAATACAATATAATTTACAAGTGTGACAATTTACAATAAACAATAATACAAATGTACCAAAAGGTCATGAAAAGACAATCAAAACTATCACAATATATGAAACTTCCATTGGGTTACAAAAACGTACACTACTTCCTTCTTTTGTAAGAAATGTTGCATTCTCTAACAAGACCCCAACAATAGTCCTCCATCATTGAAGGATCCCATCGTCCCTGGTACCTTTTCTCCATTGCCATTATAGCTTGGTGGAATCTTTCCCCCTGTTCGTCGCTGAGAGCACCTAGGTTAGCAGGAAAGAAGCTGAGGTGGGAGTGCAAAAAGTGGATTTTTAAAGACATCCTACAACCCAACTCTTTGTATTTCTGTATCATGTCCTGTACGATTTCTGTGTAACTCTCAGCTTTGTTATTGCCCAGAAAGTTGCGCACAATACACTTAAAAGCTGTCCAGGCAGCTAGCTCAGCACTGTTTAACTTGCTGTCAAAGCTATCATCAAGCATTAATTTCCTAATTTGGGGACCAGTAAACACTCCCGCTGAAATCTTAGCATCACTCAGGTTAGGGAACTTATCTCGCCAATACTTGAAACCTTCACCAGATGTGTCCATGGCTTTGACAAAGTTTTTCATAAGTCCTAACTTGATATGAAGTGGCGGTAGTAATATCTGATTAGGATCTACCAAAGGAGCGTATTTGACGTTGCATTCTCCAGGTACGTAATTCACTCTAGGTTCCCATTCCTTCACTTCATAATGTTTGTCATCAGCTCGGCTATCCCATAAACTTAAAAAACATTGGTACTTCGTGTAACCGCACTGCAGTCCTAATAAAATACCAACTACCATGAGATCACAACATATTTGCCAACAATGGTCCTTGTAATTTATAAGATTTAGCAAAGTTGACATGGTGTCATAGGATTCCTTAATCTTCACTGAGTGCGCAAGTGGTATAGAAGGTTTTTTATTTCCATTATGTAAAAGGACAGCTTTAAGGCTGACCTTTGACGCGTCGATAAATAACCTCCATTCTTCTGGAACGTAAGGAATTCCTAGCTCCGCCATCAACCCATTTATATCCGTACATACGCACACATTATCTTGCATTGAGAAATAGCTTGAAAATTGAACATGCCTTTTCCTGTACACTGATATGTTCGTTTCTGCATCCAATAAGTTCCACTGCTGGAGCCTTGATCCCAGAAGTTCCGCCTCTTGTTTTGTCAGGTGCAAATCACGGACTAGGTCATTAAGTTCACATTGCCGGATGAAATGTGGCTCGCGAACACAGTCAGGGATGAACGTTGGATCCTTGGATGTACATGTTGATGTCGATGGTTCATCAAGGTCATGATCATCATCAGAGTCTTTTGGCCATATCTCTTCCCAGTTGGTAGGGGGCTCGGGAAGTGGAAGTTCATCCCCGTGCGGAATAGGTCTAATTGCGGATTTAACGTTGGGATAACTTATTGTGTATTTGCTTTTTTTTTAGAATGTCCCTTAACTACACTCTAAATACAGTACCCACTATTTCAGAGGTACAAAACGGCCGTTTTGTACCCACTAATTTAGCAGGTACATTGTACCCAAGAGTTAGCAGGTACAATGTACCTGTGATTTCTTAGGTACAAATAATTTCATGGGTACAAAAGCTCCTAATTTCATGGGTACAAAACCTAATTTCATGGGTACATATATAGTAGGGTGGGCCGAAAAAATTTTTTTCAGATATTCAGGATTGAGTAGTTATCAAAAGTTGTGCATTGGTACGAAATGAAGCCATGTCAAATATGTTGATTTTAAAACAATATTTAACCGGGCCCCCGTGGCCCTAAAGTTCCCAATTTTTTGTTCAAATAAAATGGTTTCAGGTAATAATAACATTTTACCAGACAATACTATTAATACATAAAACATGAAATACATGGTTTCAATATACGCAAATAACTATTAAGAGCTTAACTAACTTTCATAACTACCATATTAACACACGAAAAATTTTTGTGTTGAGCCCAGCTCAGAACTCTCAAACTTTAAGAGAATATCACTTTTTCGCATCTGGATGCAAAATACATAACACTGGCTTTCCGAAGGCGGCGCTTACATTGCTGAATTCAAATAAACTAGAAACGATATGGCTGCGAGCCTCTCTTCCTGTATTGTCTTGACTTCGAATTAAGCATATGATTTTGAATTACAACTCAAAATGCAAAACGATCATTAACCCCATTAAGAAATGAGATATATCCCATTAAGAGCCAAATTAAAGAAATTTAAGAACGTGCTCAGAAGTTATGTGATATTTTCTCTTGCAAATGCTGTGATAGATTAACCTGTAAGTGTGGTAAATCAAATTATATACCGCTTTTGGACTGGGAGCTCATATTAGATCAGAGAAATCAGAGACAAATGACGAGTTGCAATGTAGATGAAGCAGAAACACATAGGCTCAAAAGAAAGCATGACACACAGATCGATTATGATGCTGCGGTACCAATTACAAGAGGGTTACAATCGTTAGCCTCAATCCCGTACTTGGAACATACATTAAGCGCTTCCACCCCGAATTCAGACGATGAAGAGTTCGCGTGGAGCAATCGTTTAGAGAATAAAATCAAAAGTAAACCTAAATAAACAATAGTGAGCCCTAAACAAATGAGTACCGCAAAAGATTTAACAGGTATATCGAATAGATCGGCTGCTAAAATTGTATCCGCTGTTTTAAAATATATGAATTTACTGAACAAAACTAAGACAAGGTAGTAGATAAAAACAAAATCCGTACGAAACTAGCAAAAAAGAAAAAGAAATCGTCTACAGTGTAAAGCTACTAATTTTAAGGGTCTCTATTTTGATGGCCGAAAATACCAAACTATAGTTCTAATTGACAATTGCAATAGGCAAAGCACTGAAGAATATGCGGATTATGTCGATTTGACCGATTGGTCAGAAGTAATAGTAACGAAACCTCCAATTTCGGCTAACGTATCAATAGAAGAACCAACCGAAATGATTGTGGAAAAGAGGAGGTTTCATTTGGCACGTTCCCCTTCCACACGCAGGCTTTGAAGAAGTGTCTAAAGGTAGTAACAGAATCTTCTTCAGAAGTATGCGGTAGTGTTGCACGAGACGGTTATATTCGCGCAAAACTGGAAGCACGAAAGTATCTACCAAGCTTCGGACATAAATCTCAATATTTTGTTCCGAGATTCCGCTAAGGAGCTTTACGTAAGAGGAGGGTGGGTGGGAGGAACTCGCTGTGTAGCCATCTCCACGTGGTGAGTTCTGCGCTGGTTTGGTGTTTGTTGGTCAATTTTTCAACCTTACCTTATGTATTTGTGTCCGTACTATTATATCTACTAAACACCAATCAGGCGAAGAGCTGCACATCAGATCAGAACATTTAAAATCCTGGGGTCAAGTTAAAGTATTAGGAATCTTAACCAACTTTCTATACATACTTAAAATAATGGTATATATATTAAAAAAAATAACAATAACACTTTTCGGACCCGCAGGGCCTGGTGAAATATTTTTATCTGCCTCTGTTTTGGGGAAGAAACATAGCATTATACAACTTTTGCACGGTACTCAAACTTAATTTTCAGAAAACAAATATTTCAATAATATTTTCACTACTCACAACCATATTTTTTCAGCATTAACGTTCTTTTGGGCTCCCGGGGCCCGGTTAAATATCTTTTTATCCGGCTCTGTTTTGGTGAGGAAACATGACATAATAAATTTTGCACGGTACTCAAACTTAACTTTCTAAAAAAATATATATATTTCAATAATATTTTCACTACTCACAACTATTTTTTTTTCAAAATTAACGTTCTTTGGTGCCCCCGGGGCCCGGTTAATTATCTTTTAATCTGGCTGTTTTGGTGAGGAAACAATATAACATTATACAACTTTTGCACGGTACTGAAATTTAACTTTCTAAAAATATATTTTAATAATATTTTCATTGCTGGCTACTTTTTTTTTCAAAATTGCCGTTCTTTCGGGCCCCCGGGGCCCGGTTAAATATCTTTTTATTCGGCTCTATTTTAGTGAAGAAACATAATATTATACAACTTTTGCATGGTACTCAAACTTAACTTTCTAAAAAAAATATTTCAATATTTTCACTACTCGCAACTATTTGTTTTCAAAATTAACGTTCTTTGGGGCCCCTGGGCCCCGGTTAAATATATTTTAATCCAGCTCTGTTTTGGTTAGGAAACATAATACAACATTATACAACTTTTGCACGGTACTGAAACTTAACTTTCTAAAAATATATTTTAATAATATTTTCATTGCTGGCTACTTTTTTTTTTGAAAATTAGCGTTCTTTCGGCCCCCCGGGGCCCGGTTAGCTATCTTTTTATCCGGCTCTATTTTCGTGAAGAAACATAACGTAATATTATACAACTTTTGCATGGTACTCAAACTTAACTTTCTAAAAAATATATTTTAATAATGTTTTCATTGCTGGCTACTTTTTTTTTTCAAAATTAACGTTCTTTGGGGCCCCCGGGGCCCGGTTAAATATCTTTTAATCCTTCTCTGTTTTGGTGAGGAAACATAATATAACATTATACAACTTTTGCACGGTACTCAATCTTAATTTTCTAAAAAAAATTTTTTTCGGCCGTTTTCGGCCCACCCTAATATATAGTCAGAAATAATATTAAGTATAAGTTAGAGCTATCATTTCATATATCTCCAACCTATACTTAATATTGTTTCTGACTATACCTATTATATGAAGCCGCGGTGACTCAGTGGTAGAGCGTTCACCTCTGGTGCATGGGGTCCCTGGTTCGACCCTAGCTCTAGCCAAGTGAACTTTGTGGTGGACAAACACCGTGTGCATGGGTTTCCTCGGGGATTTCATGTTTCCTCCCATTTTCTTTAATCCACCATTTCATTCATTTCTCATCATCACCGTCTTCTTTAGCCTAACCGGCATAACCGAGGAACGTAAAACTCAAAGATTTCATTTCATTTTCTACCTGTGTCATTGAGAAACACAAGGTGACTCAGTCAATACCAGTACATATCTAGATTACAACACTTAACAACATTTGCTATTATAGCTCGTAATCTAAGCATTTCCCAGTCAACATTAAAAGTCACAACCATTCTGATTAACGTAAATGTGGTAAAAATTTGACGGTTCTGTATAAAACTTAAGGTGGGCTCGGGAAAACTTTCTAGTGAGATAACGTGTTGTCCATTACACAAGTAGAAATATTGGTTTAATCTATTTTTAAAAAACTCTTAAATGGAAACAGGAGTCATCTGACGCATCATCTTAAGACCAGATTTCAATATATATTCAAAGGCGAAGTCAGTTTCTCAGTATTTGTACCCTGTTACTTTTCAGCAATGACTTTATAAATGATACTAAAATTAAGAACAACATGCAATTGGTTACATAAACAGTAATAATGAAACACTCACTTTTTCAATGAACTTCTCACGAAATACTAGAACAAAATGGGATGGGCTCCTTTTTCCATCTAAGATTAGTTTTAGACAAATCTAACATGGCTGCCTCCAAAATAGCTTACAGAACACACTGCTAGAAATTTCCCGCATCCACGTAAACCCATTTACAATTATACCTCTTTTACTTCAGAGTATACAGTAATCAGGGTGGCTCTAACTTTGACTTACCTAGCACCGTATCATATATGAATATGCCTTGTACTTTGAATATTAGTAACGATAATTGTCATACCTCTAATGATAATAATTGATGTTAAGGGCTACACTCATTCCGACATCAATGTACTGTGTAATCATATTTTAAATAATACCTACACCATAATTAAACACAGAGATTGGAAGCCATGCTTCGCGCAATAGTGTACAAAAGGATAACTTAAAAAAAACTTTCAAATAGATCAACCCTATATTTCTCCTTATTTTAAACACAGATATTTATTTGATTTGAAATACTTGAATACATTTTATATGAATTATAAAAGTACGGCCATTCGTCCTATTTGAAGGACGCGCCTCCTCATTAAAAAAAAAAATGGAGAATTTGTCCTTCCAGAAGAATGTGGACTTTCCATAAGAGTGAATATGGGTATGATCTTATCCATGAAACATTACCTTTGGAAAGCATCTCACATTTAGTCAACGAACAATCGGAATTTTTTTTTTTTTTTTTGTTAAGATTGGATGCCATACAGAACTTAGTCTTCCTTTATTCTTAGTGATGCTTTCTATGCTGCCATAAATATGCGAAGTCCTCTTAACTGTGGGCAAATATTGTAGGACCTTTCGGACATTCAGCCTCGCCTGTAGGATGTTTAAGTTACAAGTTTTCTTACTAAAATAATGAAAATACATAAAAATACCATCGATGATATTTTCCATATCAAAGCTTTGCTTTTATGAACCCGAATAAAACAACATAATAGCTGAGCAAATACCTTTCATTAAAATCTAAGCTTTTAGTTATTAATAATAAGTTTTCTTTGCTCAGCTATTATTTTAGTTTACGTGGGGAAAAATGTCACATATTCGTCTTCAAGCTGTGCAAAGGGAATGAAGAAAAATACTTCAGTTTGCGCGTGAGGACTCACACCGAATAAAGTATAACAAATTGAATAAAGCAAATCTTTAAGCTAAGTGAAAAATTTCAGGAACAACCTCGGACCAAACAGGTTTGTTGGGGGAGGGGGGGCGCTGATAATGCAAATTTGATGTTTTAACAGATTATTGTTCACAATTTTTCTCTGCTACATTATATAATCTTATTAAATAATAAATAAACATTATTATTTTAAAATGAAGTGCTAAAATACGTGATATACAGGAACATAATTCGAGTGAAACAAAGTTTATTGCTATTGTTTAATTGCTATTCTTACAATTGTTTTCGTTATACTGTAATTTATAGTATTTTATATGGTGTCCACAGTACGCTGCGTTTGATGTTTCGTTGTCACGTGTCAAAATACAGGAACAATCCAAACCAAGTTGGGTATAATAAATTTTTAACGTAATAAGTACATAAGAGCAGCAAGCAGGCCTCTTCGGTATCTCAGCTGTTTCTCCATTTCCTGTCCACAGAAGTTTGGACTCGGTAGTATAGAACAGGGTTGGTCCTTGAGGTTTCAAAGTTTCTTGAAACGATTCCTGTAATATATATATATATATCCAAAAGGAATGAGTTCAGATATATTTAATAAAATATAAGGAATACAGTATTTACATAAAGAAATAAAATCACGAAATAACAGTGCTATGTAAAATATACAATAATTATCTTATCAAGTGTAGCTACATCAAAATTGAAAATTTGTTATATACTATCATTATGTAGACGACACGTTAATTCTCTATAAAGACGACAAACAAACAAAGGTACTCCTTAGAATGCTAAACAATATTAATTTTTAAAAAAACGAAATATATTTTTTATAAATATGTTATACTTTGGTACGCTTTATAGTGATACCATGCTATAAAAACTGATAATTTTATTTGGGATACGCTTGTTCTTGTTAAACTCTGTATTTTCGGCAGGATTTGCCCAAGTGGGCGCAGCCCGGCCAAAAAAACTGGTGTTTTTTTTTTCGGGTTTTACTCACCTGCAAAACCCCACCTGGGTTTTAAGCTTCTGGTGAGTGTATTAGTCATACAACTAAGCTGATCACATTGAAAGTTTTTTTTTAACGAAATTTAGACCTTTAGGTATACTACAACATTCAATATATACTAATTAACTCTTTTCTAGGACCTTTGTAAAGTACTGAATGTACTGAATGAATTAAAATAAACTCAGCTTGAGATAATTATATAATTAATTGAGATAATTATCCAAATTAATGTATAAATTATACTTATATTTGAAATAAATGAAATGAAGTCTTTGAGTTTAACGTCCCAGGGTTATAGTTTGTGGGCTAAATTAGGTGGTGATGAGAAACGAATGAAATAGTGGAATGAAGAGAGTGAAACGAAACGGGACAACCCCGAGGAAATCCATGCACACGGTATTTGTCCTCCACAAAGCCCACTTGAGAGCTGGGATCGAATTAGGAACCTCACGCACCAGAGGTGAATGTTCTACCACTGAGCAACCGCGGCCTTATTTGAAGTAGAATATGCAATTTTATATTAAAAGTTTCGATGTACACTAAATAAAGTTGCGACTGGTCCCGGGCTCAATTCCCAGTGGGGGACACTTGATCGAAAAAGTGTAAAAGCTTTTCCAGGCCTGCCATCTTGAGTGAGATTTCCTGGGTTTTTCTCATTCACACCAGGCAAATCCCGGGATGGTACTTGACATACAGGTCACAGGCTGCTTCCTTCCTTTCCTTTCCTTGGATAGTGTGATCCCGAGAAACGTCGTCCCTCATGTTCATAGATGCCCACACCCAAGAACTCTAAATCCTAACTTAACTTAAATAAAGTTACATTATCGGTAATGAACCGTCTTGAAATAAGTGCTCGGGAAGTTCCCGTAATTGAATGTACAAAGCATCGGAAGTGAATACTTCAACAATAAAATTATTTATTTTACATTGGAAGATATTTAATTTCATTTAAGACATTTTTAAACATTTAATTTAAAACAAAGATATAATTCATATTGTATAAATTATATATTTCGTATTAATATTATTAGATACTCCTGTACACTTACCCCCTCAATCTTTTTTTTTTAGATTGTACTTTTTATTGAGAAATTGGGAGTTTTTTTTAAAAAAAAATCTTCTAAATGTTAAGCGATTGGATACAATTTCCAGGATTTGGTACTTTATTGAATGCTTAATTCATTTTGGTTACCAGGTAGCATCAAAGTAAAAGTTGAACTCCCCGCTGGTCTAGTGGCTAGCATGGGCACTTTCGGTGTAGCGGGTTCCGGGTTCAATTCGCGGCGGGAAATCTGGAAAAATTTCAACGATTCTGGTGGTTCAGATTTCACCTTAAACTGTAGGTCTATGTCCCATACAGGCCCGCTGCTGAATAGGGGCACTAAACTTCAATAACCAACCAACCAAATTTAATGTTAACAGATAGATAAAGAATAGTAATGTTAAGGAGACGACGGGGACTTTAGCTTCTTATTGCAGCATCTTCAAGAAAACATCTTTCATCGTTGGGACCAAAACTACGAACAGTATGTACTATTAGCTTCATAATACTTATTTCAATATAGGCCTAAATAATATTGGATTAGATTACAAGTTCGCAATGGTGGTTTCAGAATATTTCGCCCGAGACACTTTAAAAACACGAGAGGTGAAAAGAAATATTGCGAAAATATTGGTAACACATTGAGTACGAGCGGATTTATGACCCCAGGGATTTTTTTCAGAGTCGCCTCCTGAAACCATTACTGCAAGTTCGACTGAAGTTGGTTGAGTGTATTAGGAAAGGGGGTTTCATTGCCTCCCCCTCTCCTCTGCGTCGTCACTGTTCCTATTCTGAACGTGAGAGAAGCACGAAATTCTGTATCTAGAAAACAAAAATAGAAAATCTTGAAGAGATCTTTATGTAGCAGTAGGTAGAAAATTGTTGCAAATTGTGACAATGACAATCTTGAAATATAAATCACATTTTAACACTTTTACCCCACAGAGATTTAGGTATTTCGAAAAAAAAAATAAAACAAATTAAATCCGAGAAAACCCATATGAGCCCAGGTGGATTGGGTTTTTCGAACCCTGAATTTTGGCCCTGATTTTAGTAGCACGGTACTCTTAGCTGTTAAGTTTCTTAAAAAAAAAAAAAAAAAATGCCCCAGTCAGAAGTCGAACCTGAAACATTGAAGTCGGCGCCTGACGCTTCAAAGTGTATGGCTACTGCGGTCTTACTGCGATACAGAACTTCTTTCAGAACTGCAAAAATGATTTCAAAGTACTTTTAAATTTTCGTCTGCAACAGATGTAATCTGTTGGTGGTAGAAGGATGTCAGAAGAAAAAGAAAAAATACACAATAAAATAAAAATATATACATTATTAAAACTGCAGCAATTCCGTAGTAAAGCGCGGCAGATCGCGGAAAGATCTATGCAACTTTAGATACGTATGATTTAATGTGTTAAATTTAGCATTTCAATCAAAATACAATAAATTGTATGTTGAGCATTTACTGACATAGTAATTAGAGCAATTTCTTCAAAAGTGTTGAGTGATTGGAAAACGAAACTGGTACATGTGATTAAGAGTATTGATACAGTAATTAACTAATTGGAAGTTTGCTAAATGTAATAAATGTATACACATACCTTTAATTATTACTGCTATTTAAAGATAGCAATATTTTCTCATTTTAATGGTAAGAGAACATTTACTTGATCTTCAAATATCAAAGCGAATATTTATTAAAACAGGGCATTTTGCTACTATCTATGGCTCATAAAGTATGGGACTACTTATTGAAATCACAATGCAAAAGCGAAGAAACGAAATTAATCAAATTGCGTTGTCCCAAGTCCTTTTATTCCAACGAAAAATAAAGAATTCCCTTCTGTGCCCTACTGCCATATAACCAGATTTTACTAAAATACACAAATATTGCATAAACAGGTTATTAAAAATTCCTTCCTCAATTTACTATAATTACTGATGAAGATCTTAGAAACATCCGAAACATTGATGTTCCGATTTCTAATAAATGTATTTTCGAAATAATAAAATTTGCGGGGCCGCGGTGGCTCACCTCTGGTGCATGGGGTATCGGGTTCAAACCCTGCTCCCGCCAAGTGAACTTTGTGGTGGACAAACACCGTGTGCGTGGGTTTTCTCGGGGCTCTCCTGTTTCCTCCCCCTATCTTCATTCCAGCATTTCATAAATGTCTCATCTTCACCGTATCCTTTAGCCTAGCCGGCATAATCGTGGGACGTAAAACTAAAAGATTTCATTTCATTTTTTTAATTTGCAAAAGATAAAAATAAGAATAAATGGTTAAAGTGTCGTACATTACCTATGTTAAACGAGTTTTAAAAAAGTCGACACTGGCCTTATTCAAGGCACCATTAGAGTATTTGCCTAGTATGACTGAGAGAAACCAGGGAAAGACTTCAGTCAGGATAGGGGTTGCTGAGCGCAATCCAGGACCTTCCCAATACGAAGCCAACGCTCTACTAACTGAGCTGCGGTTACTCGGTAATATAAAACAATACTTTAATATAATTACTTCTAACTCGAATAAATAGTCAGATACATTTTCTGTTGAATTTGCAGTTTAAGCTCTCATTAGGAACCGGCCAAGGGTTCATTTCGTACGACACAGGTTTGTTGTTTCTCTTTTGATTTCAGTTTTTGCCTTTTTTCTTCGCTGTGCTAATCTTACGAAAATATCCTTCGAAGAAGCAGAGGAGAGAATTGTTACTTTTATTTTACCAATAATAAGCTAATTCATGATAATAAATAAAAATAAAAGCTACTGTGCTTTAAAGTTGAAGTAACACATTTGTATTATACTCGCGCTATTTATTTTTATTGCATCAGACAGCTACACATTTTCCTTGTAATCGATGTCTACTTTCGAAAAAAGATAGAAACTTGTAGTTGTATGAATCAATAGTAAGGTATTTTATTTTATTATTAAATGAGTAGTTATATTTATTTATATATTATTATAATCAAATATCTTGAATACGTGTTTCCTAAATACTAAATGAAGATAGCATAATGTAAAGAAAAAACTATAGATTCTCTCACTATGAATAAAATCAGGTAGATGAATAGATAAGGTATGGTATTTTTATGTACATATATGTATCATGTTGTAAGACTAATGTGATGTATAAGGTAGTATAGTAGTAGTTTATTATATAGACAATAATAGAATTTGACATGTTCTATACCGCATGTACAAATGTACAATACTGTGGTCTCTTGAACGCAAAATAAATAAATAAATAAAGTAAGTTATTTTGGGGTTCCTATAAACATAAATTACACACGGGTAGAATCACAGCACTTACAGACAAATTGTTGAACGGATCAGGAAAGCTTAATGAAGTGATATTTGCCTGTTTAGTTTGAGATATTGTATTTTCTATTTGAGTTTGCGATACTGAGCAAGGAACACTGAAATTTCGAAGCTACCGTATATTTTACTTATATATATATATATATATATATTGGGGGCACGGTGGCTCAGTGGTAGAGCGTTCACCTCTGGTGCTTGGGGTCCCGGACTCGATCCCAGCCCCCGCCAAGTGAACTTTGTGGTGGACAAACACCGTGCTCGTGGGTTTTCTCGGGGTACTCCCGTTTCCTCCCACTTTCTTCATTCCACCATTTCACTCATCTCTCATTATCACCATCTCCTTTAGCCTAACCGGCATAACCGTGGGACGAAAAATTTACAGATTTCATTTCATTTCATTTTCATATATATATATATATACGAATTTTAAGCTAGCACTGTTCACGAAAAGAAAAGAGAGCTGTTGTAGGTCCGGTTCCTAAATCTTTCTTTCGATCGTTTTTACGTTAATTTTTTTTTTTTTATACTTTGTACGAACTCTTGTGGAATATCAGTTAGGGCCAGGTTATAAGTTAGGTGTAAGTCCTTTTAGTTTTCGTCGTTACTTTTCGTGATGTAAGAATGTGGTGGGGTATGATGGAGAGAGAACCCCTCCCCCATTATATTGCGAGTGTTATTGGCGTATTTTCATAAAAGTAGGCCTTTTCTGTGTGCACATTGGGAATGTTCTCTTTGCCATGTACTTGTATACGGACTTCGAGAGATCCGTAAAAGGTAGAGAGAGGGGCGCAACGTTATGATTGGTGTCTGAGGAAGAATGGGGCATTTATGCTGTATCGAGGACCACACGAAATCGAAAAAGTACCAAAGTGTACTACTTCTTGGTTAGATTACATTACGTTACCTTAGGCTAGGCTAGGTTATGTTCAGTTACCTTCAAAACAGAGGCATGTAAACTTTTACAATTTAGCATAGAAAATTACTATGTTGGGCGTGATAAATTGTACCGAAATCATGGCGATCCGTCCTCTCATGGTTCGCCCTTTTAAAACTGAAACATGGCGTAAACTATGAGCGCTAGTTTACTGTACCTGATTTTTTATTGACCGTAATTTTATTTTTTATATCGGACTTCCGAAGAATAAATAAAATATCACGCCTTCAGTTTTTAAAATAAAGGAAGAAGAATGAAGAAGAAAGGGAAAATGAAAGAGAAGAAGAGGAAAAGAAGAAAAGAAATAGGGAAGGAAAATGAAAAGAGAGAAATACGGAATGATTACGGAAAAAACGATAAAAGGTTATATTAATTGTTGAAGAATAACCAAATTTAATGAACTACTGACAGAGAATCCAATTTGAAGTGATTTAGAGTAGACACATGTTCCCACATACAACCCAGACCTGGATCCAGGTAACTACACAAGAGAGAGTTATCCGGACCCAGCCCCGGTGATGAGAAAATTTAATTAAATTAGTTGTTAATTATTTTGTAATGCCAAAAATCCAACTAATATTTAGCATTTGTTGATCACAGTGGAGAAAGCCAGCAGATTTGAGCTATTCAGGAAAATATATATATATCAATATTTATTTAATTTAATAACTGTCTTTTCTTTTATAGATAAAATTCTGGACATTTGATGAGATCGGCGTTTATTTTAGTATGTCGTATCAATTTGGTTTAAAACTTAATTTAAAACTAAAGCCCGTCTCACACGGAACTGAACTAAGACCTCAACCCAGGCTACAACTTAACAGTGTTGCCTAACTCAAATTTCTATGCAATTTCTTTTATCCTGAAGTGTTGTAGGGGTCTGAGACGATCCTTAAAACTAGATAGGTTTTATCAGCAGAGCCTCTCGTGGTCGCTTCATTAAAACAGACGAAAAACGCGTTACGCACAAAGAAATCAACTGTCCTAATCGTAAATATTATTGTTTTTCTATCTCACGTTATGAGTTCATCCGATGAGGATGAAATAGCCATAGCAGCGATATCTGCTCTGTTGCTGACCCAAAATCCGCCCTTCCTTCCCCCAAAAGAAACGTGAGAGAGAGAAAGAGTAAAGAGGGGCTGGTGGACCAGGGAGTGATTTCTTCGCCGCAATAATGCACAGGAGAGCACCGTATTTTCAATGGTGAATAATTAACTACTTACAGCAGATCCTCGTTCCTACAAAAAAAAAAAAAAATCTACAGAATGGATTATTCAGAATTCCATACGCTATTGAAATTAGTAACTCCGGAAATTCATCAGCAAGATACGAACATGGGGGAGTTTGTATCAGTTGAAAAATGGTCTGTAGATCCTTGGATCCACCAGATTGTAGAACTGAAAATCAAATGACTTGTCCAAAGATGTAAATGAGGGCAGTTATCAGACGCGAAAAGCTAAAATAAAGAAGAAAAAGCAATTTTCTAGTATAGGTACTGAGTGCATCCGCTCAGCTCAGTACCCACAAAAAATGCCCACATAGCCCCTAAAGTAAACTTATACCGCGCCGGGAACCCATCGCACTACACCCGGAATTCTTGTATCGTGCCAGCATTGTGGAACTGTTCCCTAAAATTTCAAGAAAGCCACATAACAGTGATGACAATTAACGCTCATTGTTTCTGTTTTTGGCGCTGGTTTACTTTTGGCGCATCACATCTGAATTTTATGTTTAGAAGTGTAGGATTACTACTCTAAACTTATTACAAGTGCTTTACGACGGAAAAAATAAGCGAGTTGATATGAAAGATGCCTGTATAGAAACTATTTTCCACCGGCGATGAATTTCTGAAGAGTTTACAGAAGTTGTATTTTTTTCACAAGTGGAACGCTACTAGTAAAAACCATGACAAATGCTATTGAAACTCGTATCATTGTTAAAACCCACTCGTTTTCACTACCCTCGCTTATGCGGATACCCACCTTTGCTGACGCGCCTGTTCCCTTCAGACGCACCCCCTGACAGCTTTGCTCTGCTACGACTCAGTTAGACAGCATTCGTGCTTTTTAGTGGCGACCTAGCGAAGGTTGTTTTGTGTTTTTTGGGCTGTAGTTTTTATGCATGCATCCGCACGCTGTATTTATACGGAAATCGTAAAAGAATTATAATTTTACAACAATTGCTTATGATACCCCCTTGAATTTTAACTATGCCATGTGGATATTTTCGTGTCGCCCAGCTTAAATCATTTAGAAAACAATAAGAAGGTAATGTTGCATGTCAATGTAAACAAATCTTCCCCCAAACTATGAAGTAGAAAGGTAGCCTTCTGTATTTGCACAAACCTCTTCATACAGGGCTCGGGTGTGAAAATCAATACCCGAAATAATAATAAGAATACTAATAATCCCACATTACATCACATATATTTCTCGAAGTGCCTTTTTATTCGTAAATATTTACTTCACTATAATCAATAATCATATTTATCATTCATATTCATATGTACTCATAACTAATATGTCGTCGATTTACTAATAGGCACACTATACTTCATATTACTGACTGTTCGAGGCAGTCACATTTATTTAATATACTATATTCAACTAAAATTCAATAAAATCGTAGTATTGATTAACACACGGAAACCATGTATGAACTCAAGACCATTTAACTTCAATACCTAATACACTTCCCCTCACAGCCAGGAAAATTACATGTTTACACAGTTAAGAGAGAGAAATTATCAAAACTGATTCTTTATTTACTGCAATTTGCTTAACCTACAACAATGAACTTTTATTCTGCGGTTACGAATCAAAATAAAATTAATGTTATGGTTTGACTTGAAACACGAGTTTATATGGCTGAAATACTATTTAAGGAAATAAGTGAAGTTTATTAACGTTAATATTTCAGTTGTTTGATTAGATAGAACGTCAAGATCTTCAGTAATGTTGTATCAAGGATCAATATAGCCACCAAATAGTTTATCTAAGCCAGGAACGGTATAGAATTTTAAATGATGACTAATTTACCACGCATGTCGACGAACCTATTTCACTAATGAAGTACGAAATTTGGTCACAACGGCGCTGTACTCGCATGTGAATTCTCCTTGTACTCAGTCTATTAATTCGCTGCTAAAATTACTGAAATGCTTTGACATTCATATCCACGAACTATAATGGAAAATTTGGTAATGAACAACACACTGTCCAGTCCTACACACTCATATCCCATACTCCTCAACATACTACAATTAACTACCATTTACATCACTACACAATTACACCTACTAATACATATAACTCGACACATACTACTCAAAATTAAATGCACACCAAAACCACAAATAAATCATCACTAAACCGGGTCTGAATTCAAAGAATAAACTGATGTAGGACCTGGTGGCCCTACTTATAATTACTACATCTTTACCAAAACAACACAGAAGATGATTTGGAGATCCCCTTTCTGAAGGAAGTCTCCCAAAAACTGGTAATCCAACCCATTTTTTGGTGGGAAACGGTATTCATTCTAGAAATCTGAGCGGGAGCCCCTATCTAAATTTACTCAAACATAATCACTGAAATTACTCTAACAACATAAAATACTAGAGATACCGTCAACTTAATGTTTGACGAAGGGCTATAGCAGTTTGACTTACCACTACAGAATTCGATGCCAAAATGCGCAAGCAACATATTCATTACCCATAATCCCCAAATAAAATTCTATCAATCAAAGCAAGGAACTTGGTGTTAAGAAAATAAACCGAATAAATATTTACTAAAATTCTAAATATAACTGAATTTTAACATAATTAAAGTATATCAAACTAAGTGGAAGGGGATTTAAAATATTCTTTTAAATTCAGATTAGTGTTTAAAGCCAAAAATTTTACCCAATGGCGGATATATAATTTCAACTAGGAGTGAAACGGTACTACCCATAATTCTTTGTAATAAATGCGTTTGCTTCTAAAACTATCATAAACTAATGTAAAATAAAAGTAATTTTCCCTCAAAATATAATTTCTACCGATTTATAGTTTAAATAAATACTAATTTGGAGAATAATAATAATCAAATAACTAAAATATACCGACCGAAAATATAAAAAAATAGAGGTAAAAAGTGCGTTCCCTCCCAACAGAAATTCTGTACTATCAATGCTGTGACAGTACGTCATAACTATTTGCTTATAAACACGGCGTCCGGATGTATACTATAGTGCAAAAAATCAAACCAACCTATGCTAGGTAGCTGCTAAAATGTAGGAATCCTATCTCACTGAGTCAGGGCAAGGCGAAGGTATTGAGCCTGTGCGGGGTGCATCCGATGGAAGCAGGCGTGTCAGTGATGATGGGTATGCGAGTGAGTAAAGAAAACAGGTGGTTCCTAGTTTCAATAGCACCACTTCATATTAGTAACCACTTAGCTTCAATAGCTCCACTTAAAAAAACATTATACCGTACCTTTCATACAATTTCAACAACTGACGTTCGTTATTTTCGCATAATTCAATAAAACGCAACACGATATGTTACAACCTTGACATACGTTATTTCCACACTGCCTTTTCCGACACTAAATCATAAGTGTGCTTCTCTGCCAAATAGTCCCTTTCGCCTTCACATACAGTGTCCCTTGCATCAAACACAGCCTACAGTAATCACTTTCTTAACTTCAACTATTCCCCTCGCCTCACTTTCACTCACTTTTCTTCACAAACCAAAATAAATGATTCAATTCACCCGGTAAATTAAAAAAAATGATCCGGCGATACAACACTTACTCCTCTCACACCTTCACTTATTTGCTCTTCAATCTGCCTTCTATTGAATTCTCGAAGTCCTTGCACAAGTACAAGGTACAGGGATTTAGTAAACGTTCCCTTGATCATAAGCACCAGAAGCCATATAAACAATCTATGCAAACAAATGAAGTGCAAGGTGTACGTAAGCATGTGTGTGAAATCCAATTTGTAATACTTACCCTTGCACTCTGTATTCCATAAATGATTCTTGATTTTTCTACGTACGTGAATGAACCACGGAAAAGTCGCAATACTATTCAGATAAAGTCACGAAAATTAGGATGTAGTGCATGTTAAAAAAAAAGAAAGAATAAAAAGAAAAAAGATTAAAATTTACATTTCGCAATCGGCTTAAGAATCGAATTGTTAATCGGCTTAAATTACTGTTTAACTATGAAATAATATAGTATACATTTTAGACAAGTTAATTCATTTACGATATCCAAATACAACTATAACTACAGAATATTCCACTTACTCTTATATATGAACCGTTTGATTGATTACTCGAATCTTCCCGATCTTCATTGAAATAATGTACACACAACACATCAACCGATAACACACAATATGGCGTATGTTTATGTTGATATCATGTACCTTCTACTATTGTCATAGGTACATTCTTCGGTACGAATTTACTGTACCCATAAATCTTCCCTGTACCCAATAATTCATGGGTAAAAGGCTGGGATGCGGTGTGTACCCACTAAAGTCTTCGGTACATTGAATTTTCATAGGTACATCAGCGAAGTACCTTCTATTTCATGGGTACTTGTTCAAAATCATGGGTACTGTTTTTAGAGTGTACTGTGAGACAAAAATAACAATCATCCAGATGGTTGGTGGGTTCTCTCCACACTATTGGTATAGCAAATTTCATGAACCTCCGTTTCCCTTTGGCCCATGCAAGTAAAGTGACGTAGCACGACGCACAAATTATGTTGGGTGCCCAAGTTTTGTCCTGATCTCCCACACGACATCCGAAATATATATAATATGCTAGTTTCGCCGATGGCGTAATGGATCTACACTGTCCTTTAACTACAAACTGGCCACACACATAACAAAAACTATTTGGTGAGTTAACACACGAACGCCGTCCTCTTGACGCCATTGTACTGATCACAAACTAAACTTCTGGTCTTAGTTGGGTATAATGCCGTTAAGATAAAACATGAAAGCACTCTTAGCAGCAAAGACAACTTTGAAAGTGAAGTAGTGTTAAACCACACGTCAATATAAAAATGTACAAAACTCCCTCACCAGGTGTCAAGAACACAAGAAAGAAAGAAATGCCCGGGGAGGGGGGAAACGATACCGTAGTGGAAAATTCAGACTGCATTAGTTCATTGTTGTCAACAATGAGTCTGTATTCCATTCTTTCTTTCTTTTGCATTCTGTTACATTTGATAACAATATTGATAACCATTTCATGAACAAAACTAAAAAACTTGGAGAATTGTGTATATATATGTATTAAGATATACATATACTGTACGTTTAAAAAAAATATACGTTGGAAGTACATTCTATTTTTATACACGTTTCTAATTTACAGAAAGCAATACAAGTGTGTTGTTGACTATTGTAAATATTCATTTTTATGTCTGTGTTTGTAGTAATAAAGCAAATCGTTTTTACCCCAACTCAGGAGATCTGAAAGCATTACTACTGTATCAGGTGCAATAAACAGTGCACACAGTATACATACAAATATATTTATTTCTCTAGAAAGAACAAATCGATTTTTACGAAACTTTTGGGGTTTATTAAATATAAATCAAGGTATACTTAAAGCATTTTTCAGATGGGAAGCGGCATGGCCTTGAGTTGGCTTTACGCGGCGTCCAATTGGCTTTGAGCGGTGTTGACAATTCGCGACAAGCAGTTCTGCACGCTGACTTCTCGCGCTACTGCGAATCTTGACAATAGCAGAGGCGCTTATTAGAAATATTGTATTAGCACATTAACTGCTCACTTTACGAAGTAGAGAAAAGAATTACGAACACATACGTGAAAACTACATCTTTTTATGACAACTGGTTGTCATGATACACGCTTTGAAAGGTTTCCATATAAAACAATTAGTAAAACGAGCGTTGAGTCCCGTCTAATTTCCAATGGATTTTTCTTCGATTTGGAAATGGAACTCAACTTTTATTAAAGGATAATCAGGGGTGTAACCAACAGGTTGTTCTAGGGGAACATTACTTTCAGGGGGAGGAAAGCTTTTCACGCATTAAAATCAGAACAAATGACCTCTTTCAGGATATGAAAGCATTTTAACTCACCATGTATACTATACACATATTATGTTTTCTCGATGCTACCTTAACAAAAGACGGATCTTGACAGTACTGAAGTTGAAAAGCGGATTGTAAGAGATAAATCAACAAGCTATTCATAAGAAAACAAATGCTGTTTCTAGCAGTCTGTTTATCCGACTTTGTGTTTATGTAGGTTAAAATACTAAAGGGAAAAAACTCGAAAAAATATCAACTCAGATATTATTATGCAATAATATAGTAGTGAGAGATCCTGGGGGGACTGAGGGAGCCAGAGCCCTCATTTTATTTGTAAATGTGCAATATTAGGCATAATTTGAATGCAATTTGTCACAAAATCATCATATATGCTTTCTGCATCTGAATGCACCCCCCCCCCCAATTTACAGAGAAATCAGCGTCCTTGTAATTAGGTACAGAAACTGTATTGATGATGTTTTCCTTTTTCTTTTTTTAAAAATCGTATTTTATTATAAACGTTCCTAATTTGCATTAACTATTAAATAAGTTTACTAAACATATACTAGATGAACCTCATTTCGGGGCTGGAAATAGTTTGGAAAGTCAAGGCCCTCTTTTCCCCCGTTTCTACACCCTTGAGAATAGTAAGCGATCGAATTAAATAACAAGCCTCTGCAATTTGATTCATTTATATATATTCGATTCCCGGCGGGAGCTCATGTGGAAGAACAGAAGGTATGGAACATTCGTAATATTGTTTTGAAATTGCCTTCATGCAAGATTCTTCCTTATTCGACAGAAGAAACGCAGTATGATTTTTTTTTCTTCGTTTCAATACCTTACGTATGTGTGGCCAATTACGTAATCCTTCTTTACTCCTCTAGTAGGGATGCAAAAGCACCAGGCGTCTGAGTGGTGTCATAAATTATTGTAACCCAAAACAAACTCGACCATATCGCGTTGCTTACGAATCAGATGGATTGTTGTTGTGAGACCTACATCAAGTATAAGAGTATGTTATTATAGGAACAGACATGGAAGCAAAGGAGCTGATTGTGTGTGTAGGTACGCAACTTCTCTTCTAGCATAAACAGAATTCATCAGTGTCTAGATTGCTTTTTTTCGTGGTAGTTCATTTGTTCTCCAAAATTATAGTTGACAGTGTCTTTAAGGAAACCGAGTACAAGTGCGGAATTTTCTTTAAAAAAAAAGTGCTACGAAGTGAAGCTCGAAGAATTATTTTTTTTGTGTTTATAATTTTTGGAACTCATAATAAAAAATTTACAAGAGTCAGATTCAGACAATGGCGAAATATTAATTGACATAGACGATAGTGAAAGTAGTGTTGAAGACGAACGTTTAGCAGTTCCACTGGAATAAGTTAATAGGTAGGTTATTCAGTTGCTATATATACTTCTAGGATACACAGCCAAAATCTTTGAGTTTGCTGGAATAGTATATTTACATTGTGAATAATGTTGCCAATGTATGTGTAATAATCTCAACTAGAGGAAGAGCGAGAAGGGAAAGGGGAGTCCGAAATCCGGCAACACCGCGCGGAATATCCCACAGCATTGGCTACTGCCCGTGATGCTTTACATCTGAAAAACACAATAAGTATAATTTCTATGTTACCATATATAAGGGGACAGGAGCTAGGGGAATAAAATATCTGAAAAAGGGAAATTTTTGATTGAATTTCCCGAAAATCCCTCTGTTACGGGAAAACTGTACGTGATGGAGAGAAACCGAGTGCATATTCGAATTCAGCGCAAAAAGTTCCTTTAAGATCAGGTGATTTTTCTCATGTAACAAACAAAAAGTTTAAATTTGTTAACTAGTGTTATTGCACCTTATTCTCGTTTATTTCACGACCGAAGGAGGATAATAGACTGTCAGATTATAAGGTAATACCCCCATCTAGCGTCATTTGTTTTCTCGTATAGTTTGAATTACAAATTTTCCACACAGTTATGCGGTGCAACATCACAGAATGAATGTTCAATAGCATTTTTTAAGAGTCCAACACACAGTATGAGTAACGTGAGATGTAGGAAGACTCTTACTAACAGGCTCGTATCCAAGGGGTCTAGGGCTGACCGCCCCCCTAAATTTTACTGCCCCCTAATATTTTTACGGTAGGCTTGCAAATGAACTATAATATAGTGATGAACTATAATCTGTTTGGATCGGACCCCCCCCCCCTACATTTTTCTGCCGGCTACGGGCCTGCTTACTGACACTTTTGTAAATGTGACAAGTATTTGTTAAATAGTGCTCGATTGGGTAGAATTGTACCAACGTTTTCACAAAAGGGGCTGAAAATGCCAGCGTGGTACCAACGGGCCGATGAATGACAAAAAGGACTGAACTTGGTACAATTGTACGAAGTAAGAAGTGTTCCCAGGTCCCCAGCTCGAAAAGTCACTACTGTGCCGTCAAAATTCCGCTACCCTTGCTGAAATTCCGCTATTTTCCGCTACATTATAAAATTAAACTTTAATGGTAAAACAAATGCTGTAAACAAAACCGTAAAATATGTCCCCACTGGGAATCAAATCCAAGACCCCTTGATTACAAGGCAACGAGCTTATCAGGACATTATAGGACTAGCCCTTAGTAATCAGAGAGATATGAGGACATTTTAGGATTGGCCGTAACATTTTAAAATTTTTATGACTGGAAATACTTATTAAAATTTTTATGACCGAAAATATTTATTAGATTTAATCTAAGTAGAATCTTAAATTTTTATGAGATATATGTCATAAATACAACCCACCTAAAGACAATTCTTAAACACGCCTACGAACCTGTTATCAATACACTTGTCAGCATATAATCTTATTTTAAGAAGCACATTTCTTGAAAACAAATATTAATACTCTTTTTTCTCAAACACAGGTGCACTTTTGGAAAAATAGTTCATGAACTTAAATGTAAATAATATAGGTCGACAAATATGGTAATTTCCGTACTGGCACGTATCCAGGAGTTTTATTGGGAGGCAGTGGAGTATTTAGGGGAGCTTCCGACTTAAGCCCCCCAAAATCTTACTTACTATAGTAAAGTATATGAAATATCTTGCTGAATTTTCACATTTTCAGGCAAGTCCCCCTGAAAGTTAGCAAAGCCCCCCCCCGAAACGAAATCGTAAATACGCCACTGTTGGGAGGTATCTGGTAAGTTTTTCCAATTAGAGTCTAAATTCAGCCTGAACGTAAATTATATATTAACTCTGTAAAATGTTCATGAAGTTACATCAAACTTACATAGAAGTTGGAATTCTGAGTTATCTCTCGTCTTCGTACTATCACCCTTGCGCACGTACCTGTTTGCATAGTGCTTTCCATTACTTCAAAATTATAACATTTTTTCTTAAATAATTTATTGTTTAAATTAGCAAATTCTTTAGAGTTATGGCTTTTTGTAGAGGCTGACTGCCAGTTGCAATAACAAAAGATGCATCTTATGACTCAATTGCAGTCCTTATTTTGAATGACGTTAGCAGCAGCAGCAGAAGCAGGCATAGACACTTCTGCGATTTTACTCTCCTCCTGCATACAACGTTCTCGAAAACGGGACAATCCCGTTTATTGAAATGTGTATACTTTCCCTCTATAAAATTATATTAACCATTTTAGAAATAAATAAATGTTTCCTAACCTAATTTGTTTAATTCTTTCAAGCTATGGGGGAAAGTTGGAAGTTTTAAAATAGGTTTTCGATAGTCTCTACATTTTCCGTACTTTTTATCCGTCGCTAGGACAACGAAAAGTCGCTACGTGTAGCAGAATTCCTCTACGGTTGGCAAAACTGCAAGTAAGTGGCAACACTGGCCAGAGGTAGAGCCACCGCGGCCCCATCCTGGGTTCAAGTCCCAGGGTTTGAATCAGTGTTGCCACACTCCTAGCTCTGTAGTGGGCTGAAAAACAGTACCAAATCGAAAGAAAAACAGCTGAATTCATTATTTTATAGAGCCATGCATTGCACTGATACAATACGAAACTAAAAGAGGTAAAGTTCTAGAACATCCCCCCCCCCTCTTAAAACAGTCCAAATCAGAAAAAAAGTGTTATTTTTAAAAATCACTTTTTAAAAACATCCAAATAGGAGGATCTCAAACAACCGTGAAAGTACATGAAACTTTTCTCGCAGTAGGAACTATAAAGGTAAAGAAGAAAGTTCTCTCACTTTTTCACCCACCACATTCAGACATCGATGTCGCCTAACACGTAAATGGAAGATCAAAAATAGTCCCCATCAGCATCGACGACCTTCTGCCAACGTTCTGGAAGGCTATAGATTCCATCGCGGTAGAACTTGATGGGTCGTGAAGTGAAGAAGTTATCAACTGCATTTTGCACCTCTACTAGGGATTTGAACTGGCGTTCTCTACGATGATTGTCCAAAAAATGGAACAGGTGATAAACGTACGGCGTATTGTCTGGGGAGTATGGAGAACGCAATCGTGTTTCCCATCCAAGACGTAGAATGGTGTCCCGGGTCATCCTAGCCACGTGGGGCTTAGCGTTGCCCTGTCGACCTCTTTTGCGATTCAAAAGTGCTGGCTGCAGAGTTTTGAGTTTTTCTTCAATAGGGCTCGACTGCTGGCAGTACACAATTACATTGATGCTCTAACCAACTTGTAGCAGTTCCGATGCACCATGCTGCGAACAATCCAACAAACACACAGGGGATTAACTTCTTCTGGTGCAGTGCTGGTTTCGGATATTTTGGGGGAACCGATTCATGGGATGCTAACCAATGGTGACGGCGCCGTGGATCTTCGTACAGGACCCACTTCTCATCACATGACAACACCCTGTCCAGAAATGGCTCCTTCCTCAGATGAGGCAAAGAAACAAAGGTGTCTGCTCGCGTTTCCTTCTGGCACAGAGTTCAATCATGTGGGACCCATCGACGCAAGTTGTAGTGATTCCCAAGTTGATTAAGGTGCTGCCAAATGGTTTCTCGACTCACACTGAATTGTAATCCCACTTCCTCACATCTGTGGCACTGTTCTCCTCAATTTCTGCCTGAAGATCTTCATTTTGTACATGTGTTGTTCTTCCGGCACGTGGTGCGTCTTCGAGTGTTTAGTCACCGTCCTTACACTTGTTAAACCATTCGCTGGACTGTCCGTGTAGTCACGACACTCTCAAAGAATGCCTGGCATATCTCCCGCCCTGCCACAGCGGCGTTTGACTCCAGTTCGTACAGCATACATGCCCTTATGATGCTTTATGGAGGTCCCATGTTCACTCTGTCCTTACGTAAGTTCAGAGTGTAACTGAACTGCCACAACCAGGTAGTATGTTGGATATAGCCACTCCAACAACTGACCTTCGCCTTACCTCCATTCGCATTCAACTCACGGTGTGAGGGCCAATTGAACAAAGACCTTTACAAAAAGCAACAGAACTTTCTTGGTTACCTTTATATAACAGAGACCGCAAATTAAAAGGGAAAACAGTTATGATCTTCGGTATATATTATAAGGAAACCAAACGCGCCTCTATTTCAAATTGAGCAATAAACCAAAACGGTATTATTTCCATATATGAAAAGATATATAAAACGAGAAACAAATCAACCATTCCTAGTTCGTGTGTAAATAGTACGTTATAATAAAATATTAAAATACGTATAAATTATTGTACCTTATTCTCGCTCATTTCATGACTGAAGACGATAATAGACTAATATTTGCTAAATGGTGCTGAATTGGGTAGAAAGTGTACCAAATTTTTCGCAAAAGGGGCTGAAAATGCCAGGGTGGTACCAACGGGTGGACGAATGACAAAACTGGCTGAATTTAGTACAATTGTACCAAGTGTGGCAACACAGGTTTGAATACTTACTTCGTTACCTAATGAAAATGTACTCATTAATTGGTATTTATATATTGGAGTCTTGCTTGAAATGTAGAAGATATCACAAAGAACTCAATTAAATTTTATGTCCACTGGATCGTTAACGACCAACTTTTTCGATTCCAAGTAGCTTAATATGGTTAAGAACAATTGCTCATTTTATGCTTGACTTCCATTTTCTGATGCCCTTCTTACTTACCTTTGTAGATATTTGCATCTGAAACTACCTCTAGTTTCTTGCATAATTATTATTGTTCTGGAACCTATAATAGCTAGTTTTGTTCATTCATTTTCCTCCACAAAAGGCGTTTTACACTTTAAGCGCTTTCCTTTCCAAAACTTTGCATAGTGTTATTAAAAAGACAAGATGGCGCTACAGTATATCTTTTAGTAGAATGGATTTTGGAAGCTGTAAAATTTTAGATGAATTTTTAGTGACCACCCCGAAAATCCGGAAAAATAATTGTTTTGGAGCAAATAAAGCCTATTTCTTTTATGTAAACCATATTTGAAATGTTTACTCAAAATATAAACGAAATAGCGAAAAAAAAAAAAACATACGTAATTCTAAGCATACATGAGTTAATCAGGGGGAGAACAAGTATGGATCATGTTTCAATCTGTCATTAAACGTTACGAGAAGATCGAACAAAAATAAACTCTATTTAACAGTAAAAAAAAAAAAAAAAAGTGTAACGTGGGTTCCTGTAACCACGGCATGGCGCGTCCTCAGGTTGCGGATCGAGGAGAAGGCCTCTAGATATAGAGGTTAGCTGCGAATATACTGAATAAGCAGTCGCGGACAGACGACTAGGAGTGGTCCTCCAGCTTGGGGGTTTGGGTAAGGCCCTCATCCTGTAAAAAAACGTGCTTGTTTAGAAACATTCACAAAAGCCTCGGACAAGGACTGATAACTTGGCACGACATCAGCAAAAGAAAATGGACATGAGATTTGGAACATGGAATATTAGAAGCCTTAATAGGGCAGGCGCGTTAAAATCTGTAACGAGTGAGTTAGAGAAATACAGGATGGACTTAGTAGGAGTTCAGGAAGTTAGGTGGGAAGGAAATGGATATGAGAATTCCGGAAATTTTACGTTCTTTTACGGGGAAGGAAATAAAAATCACCAGTTAGGAACAGGGTTTTTCGTTCACACACGAATATTACCAGCAATTAAACGGGTTGAATTTGTTACTGACAGACTTTCTTTTATTACTCTTAAGGGACGGTGGTGTGATATTATTGTTTTAAATGTACATGCCTAAACTGAAGATAAGGGTGACGATATAAAAGATAGTTTTTACGAAGAAGAGGAACGGATATTTGACCAACTCCCGCGATACCATATGAAGATTCTATTAGGGGATTTCAATGCGAAGGTAGGACGAGAGGATATTTTCAAACCGATTATAGGGAACGAAAGTTTGCATAAGGAAAGTAATGACAACGGTGTTAGATTCGTGAACTTTGCAACATCCAAAAACCTAATCGTGAAGAGTACAGAATTCCCACATCGCGACGTTCATAAATACACTTGGACATCACCAGACGGAAAAACATATAATCAAATTGATCACGTTTTAGTAGATAGAAGAAGACAATCTAGCATAATTGACGTCCGGTCGTTTAGAGGGGTTGATTGTGACACTGATCACTACCTGGTAATAGCGATAATACGGGAGAGATTATCGTTGAATAAAGGTAATATTCAATGTCCGAAAACGGAGAGATTTAATTTAAAGAAATTAGAAGAGAGCCAGGTAAGAGAGGAATACCAGATTGAAGTTTCGAATAGGTTCTCGGTCTTAGAAGACTCGAAGTGCACTAGTGTTGAGGATACTTGGATTGAAATTAGAAAAAAATGAAATCTTTAAGTTTTACGTCCCACGGTTATGCCGGTTAGGCTAAAGGAGACGGTGATGATGAGAGATGAGTGAAATGGTGGAATGAAGAAAGTGGGAGGAAACGGGAGAACCCCGAGAAAACCCACGAGCACGGTGTTTGTCCACCACAAAGTTCACTTGGCGGAGGCTGGGATCGAACCCGGGACCCCAAGCACCAGAGGTGAACCCTCTACCACTGAGCCACCGCGCCCCCCGGATTGAAATTAGAGATAGCATTAGAAGTTCAGCAATAGAAAAATTGGTACACGCGGAAATACGTAGGAACAAACCATGGTTCGACCAAGAAGGCATTAAACTAGCAGAGAAGAGAAAACAGGCAAAATTACGGTGGCTACAAAATCCGAATGAAATAACTACACAAAATTTCGCAGATATCAGGCGGGAAACTTCCAAAACTTTTAGAACAAAGAAACGGGATTTTTTGAAAGCTAAAATTAAGGAACTTGAAGATAATAGTAAAAATAAAAATATTCGGGACATGTATAAGGGGATCAGCGAATTTAAGAAAGGCTATCAACCTAGTGCTTATATATTAAAGAAATCTGACGGAACACTTCTCACTGATACGGATAACATCTTAAATAGATGGAAAGATTTCTTTGATGATTTGCTGAACAAGCAGCCAAAAGCTAATGTGCGTGGAGAAAAGGAGATACACACCGCAGAATCGTATATTCCAGAACCCAATCGAATAGAAGTGGAAGCCGCTATAAAGAAATTAAATAAACGCAAATCTCCGGGTGTAGATGAAATTCCGGCTGAGTTAATTTTAGCTGGAGGCGAAAAATTGTGGAACAAGATGCACAAACTCATTCTCCTTATCTGGAACAAAGAAGAATTGCCACAAGAGTGGAAAGAGTCAATCATTGTTCCAATTCACAAGAAAGGCGACAAAACTGACTGTAATAATTATCGAGGCATTTCTCTTCTGTCAACATCCTATAAAATCCTTTCAAATATTCTGTTAGCAAGATTGACCCCATACGCAGATGAAATTATTGGAGATTATCAGTGCGGATTTAGACGAAATCGATCAACTATCGACCAAATATTTACCATTCGCCAAATACTCGAAAAAAAGTGGGAATACAATACCCCGGTACATCAACTATTTATTGATTTTAGAAAGGCTTACGACTCGGTTAGGAGAGAAACATTAAACAACGTTCTTACAGAACTTGAAATACCGAGAAAGCTAATTAGATTAATTAAGATATGTTTAAGTGAATCCCAAAGTAAAGTCCGGGTAGGAAAATTTTTGTCCACGAGCTTCCACGTCGAAAATGGCCTGAAACAAGGAGATGCGTTGTCGCCATTATTATTTAACTTTGTGCTGGAATAGGCCATAAGGAAAATCAAAGATAGCAACCAGGGCCTAGAGTTGAACGGCATTCACCAGGTTATGGCATATGCTGATGATGTAAATTCAATAGGGGATGATAGGAGAACAGTAGAAATAAATGCAGAGATCTTATTAAACGCTTGCAGGGACATGGGTTTAGAAGTAAATTCAGAGAAAACTAAATACATGGAAGTGCGTCGGGACCGTAATACGGCAAATTGTGGAGGCGTTAAAATATTAAATAATGCTTTTGATAAAGTGGATACTTTCAAATATTTAGGATCAATATTAACAGACAAAAATCATATTCACGAAGAAATCAAATGTCGACTTAAAGCAGGGAATTCGTGTTACTACTCGGTTCAAAATCTCTTGTCGTCGCGAATTCTGTCGAGGAATTTGAAGCTTAAAATATATAAAACGATAATCATGCCTGTTGTTCTGTACGGTTGCGAAACATGGTCGCTTACTGTGAGGGAAGAACATAGACTGAAAGTATTTGAGAACAGGATCCTGAGAAGAATATTCGGACCCAAGAGGAACGAGAATGGGGAATGGCGGAAGCTTCATAACGAGGAACTACATAGTTTATACGGTTTACCCAACATTGTTAGGGTCGTCAAGTCTAGGAGGCTTAGGTGGGCAGATCATGTAGCTAGAATGGAAGAAAGTAGAAACGCTTTCAAAGTCTTGACTGGTAGACCCATAGGAAAACGACCATTAGGAAGACCTAGGCGCAGATGGGAGGATAATATTAAGATGGATCTCGCAGAGATAGGAATACAAAATAGAAACTGGATGCAATTAGCTAAGGATAGAAGTCAGTGGAGAGCTTTTGTGAACGCGGCACTGAACCTCCGGGTTCCATAGGCCATAGAGTTAGTTAGTTAGTTAACAGTAAAAACGGTCACAAACTTCCATGTATGGGGTATGGGATCTGAATAGCTAATTATCTACATATATTTTTTTATTATAAACAAATAACTTTTCTTTGTTACTACACTGTAAAAAATAAGGTGTTGAAACAACGCAAAATTACTACCACTTTAGGGTGTTACTTGGGTGTTAATTCAGCTTTTTTTGCTAGCCCCAGCTAGCACCCACCCAAAGGGTTACGCCCTTTATTTGGAAAAAATGAAATATTTGAGTTTTACGTCCCACTCTTATGCCGGTTAGGCTAAACGAGACGGTGATGATGAGAGATGAGTGAAATGGTGGAATGAAGAAAGTGGGAGGAAACGGGAGAACCCCGAGAAAATCCACGAGCACTGTGTTTGTCCACCACAAAGTTCACTTGGCGGGGGCTGGGATCGAACCCGGGACCCCAGGCACCAGAGGTGAACGCTCTACCACTGAGCCACCGCGCCCCCACCCTTTATTTGGGATGCGGAGTTGACAGGAACTTTAGGTGTTAGGCTATTGTCGTCAGGCAAAGGAGATTTTATTAACTTTATTATATCTGAACTTCATTATCATTAGAGGATATTATGGCCTTTAACCATAATCATCAGTTCTGGAAAAGGGAAATGTACACTGGCGAGCAATTCTACATGAGAGTGAAGAGAGCAGAGCATCGGTGAAAAAAATGAAACTATGAGGTGCACTTGACATCACAACACAATACAGAGAAGAGGGTTAGAGAGACGAATGAGTGTTATTTTCTGTTCAGGGGCTGCTCTGGACGCAATGGAGACGAAGGGAGCCCTGTTAGTGCGGGGAAGTCACTGTGCACCATGAGTTGGAGTGATGAAGGGTGGGGGGAGTGCAATGAGGAAGTCTTCAAGAAGTTGGAAGTCGGGACTATTTGGTGGGAGAACGTAGTGGAACAGAGTAAACAGCAGAGAGAGTGGAGAATGCCGGAGAATAGTTGAAGGTGTGCGGAGAGTGGCTTCGTTGTGTATATCATCAAAGAGCAATGGATGGTGAGTCTCGAATCGCTTTGTAACGTACCTGAGTCTGAGGTCTTCTAGGCGATAGAGAATGTGTGGAAAAGGTGTTCTGTCATATAAGTCCCGGGTAGGGCTGGGTAATTTAATTCGGAAGGCAAGGCGTAGGGCGTGGCGCTCAAGAATTTGGAGTCGGCGGTAGTATGGCTCGGGTGCGGAAAACCAGGCTGTAAAGCCATAAGTCAAAACAGGACGTAAAAATGCCTTGTAGGTGTTAAGTAGGATTTTAAGTTTCAGTCCCCATGTAGTCCCAGTTAGGCGTCGAAGTAAGTTCAGTCGGTTGGTCGCTTTTAGAGCAAGAATTTTCAGATGAGCAGACCATTTCAGATGTGAATCGAAGATAATGCCCTTGTACGTGACTGTGGGACTAGCAGCAAGTGGTGTACCTGCAATCTCAATACTGAGGTTGGATGGATTGCGATGGACCCGACTGCGTTTGCCTGATGGTAGAAAGATAATGGCTGGAGTTTTATTGGCGTTAAGCTTGAGTCGCCACGTATCACACCACTGAAGGAAAGCATCGATGGCAGTTTGAAGAATGTGGTTGATGTGTTGAATAGTATTTGCCGTTGCCAGAAAAGCCGTATCATCCGCATATTGAAAAAGACTGACATGTGGATGGAGAGTAGGGAAGTCAGCTACATAAAGTAAGTAAAGAAGCCTTAATTCAGCACATCGGCTTCCGAGCATATCAGAAATAACTCGTTACTACCTGAGAGCATTTGCATTGGTATTTATCATTTAATACGAGCAAAGCTTTGCGAAATATATTTGGCACTTTTGGCAAGTAACGAATAATGTTCTACGTTTCCTGTAATCGGTCACAATAATATTGTTGTCAACCTGTGAATCATCCGAGAACAGTTACATAGGCAACAGTTCTGCCATCTTCTGTTCATACATACAAAGACATAAGAATAACAGATAAAGAAGAAAAATGGAAGCATTGCTATCTGTGTAACTGTTGTCAAATGATTCACAGGTTTACAAGAATATTATTATGACCGATTGCAGAAAACATAGAATGTTATGAGCTACTTGCCATAATGCGAAATATATTTCGCAATGCTTTGCTCATAACAAACAACATAAAACAATGCAAATACTCACAGCCAGTAACAAGGTATTTCTGATATGTTCTGAAGGCGATGTGGCTGGTGTTGAATTGACACACAAGTAACACGCTAAAGTGGTTGTCATTTTGTGTTATTTCAACACCTCATTTTTTACTGTGTACCGGGGGTACAGTGACTCATTGGTAGAAAGCTTATCTCTGTGGCGTAGGGTCCCTGGTTCAATTCCCGGCCAAATAAGTTTATAGTGGACAACATCGTGTCCGTGGGTTTTCTCGGGATATTCCAGTTTTCTCCCGCATTCTCATTCCACCAATTCTTCCATCATCATTCACTTGCTGTAATCAGTGTATCCCTTAGCCTAACAGTCATAATAGTGGGATGTTAAACTGAAAGGTTTCATTTTCTTTGTTACTACGGATTTGCATAGAATCTATGGAATATTATAGATTTTAAAAGCAATAAACTAGTTATCTTGACAGTTGGACTCATTCGGTTCTGATTGGCTGAGTGACGTGACTTGATCATGGGGTATGATGTCATAGGAGTCAATATCCTGTTGATTTTGGCAGGGTACCTTGACTTACCTTCTAAATTTTTCGTAGGGGTACATAGGAACACCTACCTCAAATTTTGGAAATTGCCAAATTTAAAACTTTGGAATGATAGTATAAGACCGTAGTATCAACCTCCTTAAGATGGGTTCTTGTACGTTTGATGGGTAAAAAATTGCAAAAAATTTAAATTTCGGAGGTTTTTGACTTATTTTATTCCCTTTGATGAAGCTTTATTACCTCCTATGCAAGGGCACCCATGTTGTGATTTCCAAGGGGGCAAAATAAGCGACATTTCAAATATAGTTTCAAATTTTGCTGTAACTATTCTTAAAACACTCTATGTGTTTTCGAAATTCCGAAGTACAATTTCTTCTAGGGGGCGAGCGCCCTACCTTGACTCCCTTGATGGGCGTCCTTGCTCCTATGAATGAAGTTACTGTCTTTTACGCTAACGTGTCGATGATCAGCCCCTATTTCAAACAGTAGCTTCATTTACTCATGTTGGGGTTCCAGGTAAATGACAACGTTGCATTTTCATTTAACATTGAGCGCATAAAGAGTGTACAGCCAAAATGGCTCGTTCGATTTTAAAAAATCATTCACTTTACATTATACATTGAAAACATCATATTTGAAGATAGTTTTCCATTTTACATTTTGTTGTAACTCTGATAATAACAGTTACCCTATGTCAGGGGACTGTTGTGACACCCTTTAAAAAATGATCAAAAATGGCTGATATTAGTGTCGAATCCAAAGTTTTCGGAGTCGCTGAGATGAACAGTAACACTTCCGATGCCGTTTAAATCCAAATTCAGCCCCATTAGTACTCCTAAAGGGAGAAGGTAAGGAGAAGGTATGAAAAAATAATTGAAAATGACCGATATTACTGTCGAATTCATAGTTTTTGGGGTCCCTAAGTTTAATGGTGAAACTTTTGGTGCCCTTTATGTCGAAAATGAAATGGTGCCCTTTATGTATTCTCCCCGTGCGAAGAACGGGTATTCTGCTGGTCTTTAATAATAGCGAACGAAATTTTCACGACTTTAAATTCTTAATATTTCTCGCTCCTCAAATTTATGAACTTGTGCGGTGTATGTGTGTACGTGTAAATACACGCAAGAAAAAGAAAGGTTACTAGTAAACAAGAAAAAGGTGGACAGTAACCAAGTTAGTTTGTCAATATATAGACAACAGAGTCGTGTGTCCCAGCAGCCAAGCCAAAAAGGTTAACGAGAGAAGGTGATCGTAACCTTGCGTTACAGGTTAACATTGCTAGGTTACAGTGTAATAACTCACAGGGGTACGCTAACCGATCACGTAGTTACCACTATCAATCATAGCCTGTAACCGGTAACCTTGTTAGTATGTTGGAATAACCGACTGCTCGGTTAACGAAACAGGGTGCGACAACTTTCTAACCGTGTATTTTGATTAGTATAACTTATTTAATAAATAACAGTAACAGATATTCACTCAGCCACGAGCACATCAAAAAATACAATACTAAAATAGATAATAACTACCTAAATTTATTTTCATTTCTAGTATGTACTTTTTTTGTCGTCATCCCGTTTAAAAGGTAACGCCCTATTTTTTTTGCTAGCCCCACCCAAGGGTTACGCCCTCGACTCGGGAAGAGGTCATCGGCAAAATGGAATATGGACTATTTTTGTTGGGATAAGTGATATTGGTTTATTTATTTATTCATTTATTTATTAACATTTAATTGTCCTTGGATTTTATGATCTTGTGATCATAAACATTAGCATAGTTAGATATGAAATGATTATGTGGTATGAAAGTAATGACTACGTGCAATACACATCACAACACATAGGTGAAGTTAGAAGAACAAGTGAGGTTATCTTCTCGCCCCGGGGCAACGCGGGGCATTGATGTAAGACAGTTGGTGCCCTGTTAGTACAGTAAAATTACTGTGGATGATGTGATGGAAAGATGAAATGTGAATGAATATCGAGATGAAATGCATCGAGAAGAGGAATGTCGGGGTGATTCGGAGGGACAGTGTATCGATAAAGTGTAAAAAGCAGAGATAGAGGGGTGGGGCGTAATGGTGTGAGAGTAACGAAGTCGGCTGCAGTATATACTGTGTCCATGAGTAGAGGGTGGTTCATTGTCAGTCGATCAGTGATATATTTTAAGCGAAGATGTTCTATGTGGGAAAGAAGTGTGGGAAAAGTAATGCGACTATAGAGATCGGCAGTGGGGCTAGGTAAGGATATACGGTAAGCGATTCTGAAGGCATGACGTTCTAATATTTGTAGTTTTTTATAAAAGAAAGGTGCTGCAGGTATCCAGGCTGTGAATCCGTAAGTCAGTACTTGTCGGAGAAAGACTTTATACGTAGTGAGAACTGTAGAGGCTTTCAGACCCCAATTGGTGCCAGTCAAGCGACGTAGTAGATTAATTCGATTACAGGCTTTGGAAAAAATAGATTTTAAATGAGGTCTCCAGGTGAGATGTTTGTCCAAGAGAAGTCCTAGATATTTGGCTGTGTTGGAAGTGTGAATTCTTGTTCCGTGAACGTAAACATTCAGCAGTGTTGGGTTGCGGTGGACCCTAGTGCGTTTACCAGGAGGCACAAAAACAATTGCTTGAGTTTTGTCGGCGTTGATCTTAAGTCGCCATTTGGAACACCAGGATGTGAATAGATCGATAGCTTCCTGAAGATGTTTGTTGATGTGCTGTATAGTTTTGCCAAGTGCCAGAAATGCAGTGTCGTCCGCGTATTGAAAAGTGCTGATAGTTGCTGGAAGTGGTGGAATATCTGCCACATAGAGAAGGTAAAAAAGCGGAGATAAAGCAGATCCCTGTGGAACGCCTGAATGTAAAAAGACTGGATGAGATAATGCATTGTTAATGGAGATGTAGGCTATGCGTCCAGTGATAAAATTAAATATAAGTCGTATGTAGGTGAGAGGCAGATTATATTTAGTAAGTTTGTATACCAGGCCGTGGTGCCAAACAGTATCAAAAGCTTTCTCTAAGTCGAAAAGAACCAGACAAGAAGGTTTCGTGGAGAGAAATTGATTGTAAATATGGTTGACAAGGCGAAGTAGCTGATCATTTATACTGAATTGAGGGCGAAATCCGGCTTGATAAAGAGGTAACAGGCGATGATCGGTGCAGTAAGGGTGGAGGCGAATAACGAGAATTCGTTCGAAGATTTTGCTGAGTGTACTGGTTAACTGAATGGGGCGGTATGAAGAAACAAGATTGGTAGGTTTGTGCGGTTTCGGAAACATTAAAGTTTAGGACATTTTCCATGTGATAGGAAAGAAACCTGTGCGGAGTATGAATGTGAACAGTATAGCCAGGAAATGAAGGACGCAGTAAGGGGCCTCTTTAATATGCCGGTAAGAGATATTGTCCATGCCAGGTGCACTGTTGCGCTTTCGTTTGGTGACAGTTAGAATGTTATCGACTGTGATCGGTGATGTAAGTTCTTGATTATGACCTAATGTGTGACTGAGTGCGGGCTGAAGATGTGGAGATTGAAAATCAATTCGATCGACGGGATGTCGAGGATAAGGATGTGTTAAAGGCGGTGTGAATATATCTTGCAGATAAGTAGCGAAAGCATTTGCCTTGCCAGTATCAGTTTGAAGCGGTTGATTATGAAGAAGAAGAGGATATGTGGTGATAGTACGTTTGCCGCTGAGTTGATTGAACCTTTTCCAGTACTGCGTTGGATGGGAAGTATCAGCTAGCGTATTACAAGTTTTAACCCACTGCCGATGTTTATATGTTGTGATGTAATTGCTGACGACGCGTTGCATGTATCGGTGGTGAACTAATGATTCTCGGTTTCCCGTACGCTCGTAGTCTCGATAGAACTGACGAGATCTACGTATGAGCGGAAGGTAGTGCGGAGGTAATTTTGGACTGTATGGATTTGAACTGGATGTAGGAATGAAGTTATTGGAGGCCTGATTGATTGTACTGGTTAGGAGATTAAGAGAGTTATACATGTCGTCTTCTGATGTTGGTTCTGGAATGTTAGAAAGTTTTGCAGTGAGGAAATTTCGATATCCGATCCAGTCTGCTTTGTTATAGTTGAGAGATTTGCGTGTTAAACTTTTGTGGTTGGAGGTAGTAGGATGCGAGCGGTTGATGGTAAGCTTGATTGGCAAGTGATCACTGCCTATTGGATCCAGCACTTCTATGGTACAGGATGATAGTAAGTTTGTAGAAGTAATTACAACATCAGGTGTGGTTTGAGATGATGGTCGGGTGTGCTTAGGTAGCTTATGAAAAGTACCAGTGGTATGAGTTGTGAGGAAGTTGAGAAAAGTCTGTCGCTGTTGAGGTGTTCTGCTATGGATATTGATGTCTGCCATTATGATATAATATGGGAAGTTATTTGAGATATACTGGAAGAAATCTATCGGAATAATATGACCTGGTCGAACGTAAATTGTAGCAAGCGTGATATACAAGTTTTTGAAGTAGAGAGTTGTTATTAGGTACTCTGGAAGATTGTGCTGTGGAAGGTCGTAATGACGACACGGTATAGAAGGGAGAAAACCTATTGCAACTCCGCCGTTAGCACGTCTAGCTGGCATACTACTGTCTTTTCTTGTGACGGAATATCCAGATATTTTGCAGGAGCTTCGAGGTGTAAGGCGAGCCTCATTGAGAAGAAAACCTGAAGTGCGGTGTTCTTGCAGTAGATGAGTGAAGAGTGGTTTGTGCTGGATGAGAGAACTCATATTAACAAATATAAAGGATAATGCCATGATGGTTCGGAAGAAAAGGAAGGTGGAATTAGACTTCGGTTTCAAGTGGACTGACATGAAAGTATACTTTGTGCCCGCTGTAGGTAGCATGGAAGTTCATGTGAAAGATTGCACGTGTTGAGTATTGGAGTTGTTGTAGGATGGGTAACGCCCTTTTTTTTTACCGGCTAGCCAAAGTGGCTAGCAACCTTTAAGAGGGTTACGCCCTCTGTGGGGTGAGTGAGAGAAAGGACTTTAGGTGCAGAGGACAATGGGTGGTCTATGTGCTTTATTGAACTTATTAATATCAAATGTTACCAAAAATAACAAAACAACAAAATGAAAATAACTAAATGGGATGTAAGGAACTTTGATCCTTACCATTATAAAAGGAATGAAACATATATTCATATATAGTAAGTGTTAACTATAACAAATAATTAATGTAAAAGGTGAGATTCAATAACAATATACAGGAAAAGAAAATGAAAATTAATGGAAACTTGATAAGCGTATGAGGATGAAGAATGAGGCGAGGTGCGAAGCACAGGACAACACATGGGTTTTGTTAATCAGACAAATGAAATTATCTTCTGCCTAGGGGCAGCTCTAGGCGATGATGAAGAACAGGGGAAGCCCAAGTGAGTAGAGAAAGGTAATTAATGTGCAGGATATGATGGATGAATGAGTGGAAGATGGTCGTTAATAATGTAGTAAGAGATGATAAAAAACGAAGAATCTCTCGGGGGTAAAATGTATTGATACAGCGTAAACAGGAGAGATAAAGGTGGATGATAATAACGATGTAGTGTTGGATGCAACTCCAGGTATCGCATAGTGTCATAAAGTAAAGGGTGTTAGTTTTGGAAACGTTTGTTGATATAGGTGAGACGTAGTTTTTCGATGTAATACTGTAATGTAGGGAAAGTGATGCGTTGGTATAGTTCCTGGGTGGGGCTAGGTAATCGGACACGGAAGGCTATGCGGAACGCATGTCGTTCTAGGATCAGAAGCTTTTGATAGAATTTAGGTGAAGCGGCTATCCACGCCGTGAATCCGTATGTTAAGATTGGCCGTAAGAAAACTTTGTACGTATTTAGAATTACTTGTGCCTTAAGTCCCCATGTCGTACCAGTTAAGCGTTTCAACAAATTGAGTCTATTGTAGGCTTTTGCAGTGATAGTTGCTAAGTGTTTGTTCCATGTTAGGTGACGGTCATAAGTAATCCCAAGATAGGTGACTGTGTTACTGAGTCGTATAGATTCGTCATCTACATGGAGTGCGATATTGCGAGGATTTCGACGGACTCTTGATCTTCGGCGGGGTGGTAGAAAGACAATAGCTTGAGTTTTAGCCGCATTTATGGTGAGTTTCCAACGAGTACACCATGAGGTGAAGCGATTGATTGCAATCTGTAGAACTGAGTTTATTTGTTGTATGGTGTTACACAAGGCAAGGAACGCTGTATCGTCGGCATATTGAAATAAATGGATTCCTTCTGGAAGCCGAGGCATGTCAGCAACATAGAGCAAATAAAGTAACGGAGACAAGGCCGAACCTTGTGGTACGCCTGATAGTAGAAAAATAGGATGTGACAGACTGGAGTTAACAGAGATGTATGCGAGGCGGTTGGAAATGAAGCTGTAAATGAAACGGATGTATACTATCGGAAGCTGTAGGGTAAGAAGTTTGTATATGAGACCATTATGCCATACTTTGTCGAAGGCTTTCTCCAGATCGAATAGTACCAGACAGGATGGTTGTGCGGAATTAAAGTGCTGAGTGATAAGTGAGGTAAGTCGAAGAAGCTGATTATTTATAGAGAATGATGGTCGGAAACCGGCTTGTGTGATAGGAAGAAGATGACGATCGGCCAAATAAACGTGCAGTCGTTTAACCAATATACGTTCCAGGATTTTGCTGAATGTGGAAGTGAGTTGTATGGGTCGATATGAAGCAACATCCTGTGGTGGTTTATGAGGTTTAAGGAACATGAGCGTCTTAGTTGTTTTCCAAGAGGTTGGAAAGAATCCAGTACGGAAGATGAACGTGTAGATATGAGCAAGTAAGATTAACAGAGTGCCAGGACATTCCTTAATATGACGATAGGTAATATTGTCTAAGCCAGGTGCTGTATTACGTTTGTTGTGAACAACTGCAGTGATATCCTGGAGTGTAATTGGTGTCGTTAAAGGTGTATTGGCGTGAAGCATATGGTTATTGCTGGGCTGGAGTTGTACTGATGATGTGTTAAGTCTATCGACCACATGTGGGGTATTGCCCACCATGGGAAGTGTGAATATCGTCTGTAAATGATCAGCAAAGGCGTTTGCTTTGTCCGTGTCAGTATCTGCTGGTATGTCGCCGAGTAAGAGAGGGTATTTTGTTTTGGAGAACTTGCCACAAAGTGCATTGAAACGTTTCCAATATTTGCTGGGATGGGTAGTGTCTGAGAGATTATTACAAGCTTTAATTCAGCAACGAAGTTTATAGCCTTAATATAGTTATGGACCATACGCTGTAGTTGTCCGTGATGGCGTAATGCCTCTGGATTGCGAGTATGTACAAATTCTCTGTATGACTGACGTGAGCGTTTGATCAGTGTGAGGTATTGTGGAGGAAGGTGAGGTGTGTATGAAGTAGATTTAGAGGTTGGAATGTATAAGTTACCTGCTTCTTGTATGGCAATGGTGATTTTGTCGACTGTGGTATGTAACTCTTCTTCGGTGCTGGGCTCCGTGAGATTTATGGTGCGAGTGGAAATGTGAGTGCGGTATCGTTCCCAATTAGCCTTATCAAATCGTAAACTAGTGCGTATCGGTAGTGCTGAACGAATAGAAGTTATTGCACGTGATTGGTATGTCAATTTAATAGGTGCGTGGTCACTACCGAGGAGATCGAGAACTTCGACGGTGCAGTGAGGTATGAGATTACCAGAAGCTATAACAATGTCAGGGGTAGTATCTGAAATAGGGCGAGTAGCTTTCGGAAGATGGACAATAATGCCCGTAGTGTTAGTTGTGATGAAGTTCTGAAGAGTTGTTTTCTCGTGATTTGAGCGGCTGTACATATTAAAGTCCGCCATGATAAGATACGAACGGTATGTATTCGAAACATATTGCACAAACTGATATGGAAGTGGATGGCCGGGTCTAATATATATAGTAACCAGGGTAAGAACTATAGTTTTAAAGTAGACTGTGGTAAGGAGGTATTCTGGCAGAGGCGTCGTAGTATAGTGGTGCTGTCGATATGGTAAGGAAGGAGAGAAGCCAATTGCGACTCCTCCATTGGCTCTGAGTGCCGGAACGGGGTTTTCAGCATGAAGCATTGTATAGTGTGGTAAACGGCAGGAGCGAGATGAAGTAAGAAAAGTTTCGTTAAGTAAAAATGCGGTGACGTGGTGTTCAAGGAGGAGATGCTCAAATAATAGTTTGTTTTTTGGCAGGGATCGGATGTTAAGAAAAATAAAGACTAGAGCCATAATAAGGAAGAATTTAATCTATGGATGAAGATTGAGATTTATGAAAGTGGACGGTATTGCCAGAATAGGTGGCAGTGAAAGTAACGTGAAAGGTAGTTTTTGCCGCTAATTTGCTGAAGGATATGAGGTCTGATAAATGGGTGGATGTTTTGTAGAGCCAGTGTTAAGAAAGTAAGAAGCTGATCTAGATTAATAGGAGAATCGAGCGGATGCGGTGTGTTATCCGGTTGGGCCGGAGGCCTTAATGGAACGATCAACTCAGGACGTTCGGGAGCAGGTTCGGGTTTCGCTTTACACCTGTAGCTGTACGTTGGGTGTTGCTCATTACACGTAGCACATTTTGGAGGTTGTGCAAGATTATTACAGGCGCGCGTATTGTGAGGTCCGGCACAGTAACTACATTTACTGGTATTCTTGCAATCTGTCGTGTGGTGTGAGCTATATATCTGGCAACGTTCAGATCGTATTGGCATAGGAGCAGTAGATCGTGAAGGCTCTACACGGTGCGTGTGGTTATAAATGGAGGCTCCGGATTCTAACAGCGTATCAATCGTGTCTTGATGTGAAGTGAGCACACGGACCATATAAGTAGGTCCCCGGTCATTTCGAATTCTAATTACTTTGGTAATCGTGTGCCCTTCGAGAGTCAGTTCTTCTTGTATCTCTTCATCGGTGTAAGATGGATCAACTCCACGTATGACCACTGAAAATAGTACTGGTCTTCTCGGAGGCGGAGGTTGTTTCTGTCGAGGCGTGTTTAGGATTTCCAATTTTGCATGCTTGCCAAAAATGTCTATCGGCACCTTATAACAAAATACTTTGCATTGATTAATATTTACCTGTACCTTGGGCAGAAAGTGCTCATACATATGCACTATGCTTCATAGAATGTTAATTTAATAATAACAGAAGAAGAATGTTTTTTTGAGAGATGTAAGATAATATTATGGGATAGTGATTGCTATGTACATGTTTATGGATACCGTGTCAGCAAGTTTCGGTGCTTGTCAATGTTTAGGAAAATATATTATAAAAATATATCAACTAATAAACCATTCTTTGTTGCACTGTTGATCGACGTTATTATTCATATAAAAAGGTGAGAACGATAGTATATAATTATTAAAGATTACTACCACTCGAGACTTATATATCTTAATAAGCCGAACCAGGTTGACGACTATCTTTTTGATAAGTCGTTATAAAAATTTTTGGTTTACCTCACCCGGGAGCAACTGTAAATTCACGTCCCGAAGCAAAAGTAAGGGTGAATTTACTTTTATAATCAAGTAAATGAATACGAATTTGACAATATTGCGAAGTGGTAAAGTAATTATAAGAAAAATGGACAACGAAACAATGCAGCGTGAATCAAGTATTAGTGACAACGTTGAAACTAGTATAACACCAGGATTGCCATCGGAGGACCGAATCTTGTTCGCTCTACAGCGACAATTGATTCAGATGTCTACCGAGCTAAAGCAGACCATGGAGCAGAAGTTCAACGAATCTAACAAGCAAAATGAAGAATTAAAGCAGACCATGGAGCAGAAGTTCAACGAATCTAACCAGACCATGGAGCAGAAGTTCAACGAATCTAACAAGCAAAATGAAGAATTAAAGCAGACCATGGAACAGAAGCTCAACGAATCTAACCAGACCATGGAACAGAAATTCGACGAATATAACAAACAATATGAGGAATTAGGTAGACGGATAGAACGGATAGAACAGAAATCAGATGAAATGAAACAGACAATTGTCCAGGTGGTGAATGATATATCCTCACAGTTTGAGGAAAAGTTAAAAAGAATATCCGATGATTGTCAGGAAAAGCACAATCACCAAAACCAAGAAATCAGTGCTGTAAAAAAGATTTAGAAGTAATAGAATCTTCCATTAAACAGCAAAAGATCCAGGTCATCAACAATTCTAACAACATACGTGCGAATACGCAATTATTAGCTACTATACAGGAAGAGATTAGAACGTTACAGTCTAAAGACAACATTTACCGTAATAACTTGGGTAGTGAGCGCTTGGAGTTTCCTCACTCAACAGAGATAAACTCGCCTTCGCCGGGGTCTGATGAGGATATTCTATTAGAAGAAAATTATCCGAAGAGTACAGATGGGCGAAACATAGATGGTGTGTCGACGCAGCACGTTATGGATAGAAATTACCACTCGACAAGTACACGGAACGATAGAAAGAAGGTAAAATTAAGTGTTAAGATGAGTGAAATCCGAGCTATGAGTAAATTCAGTGGTAAGTGTAATGAGAATGCTACTTCTTTCTTAGAGAAATTCCAAGACGAATGTAATATAATGTCTATCGATCGATCACAATATATGAAATTAATACCCCATGTATTACTCCCACCTTGTTCCTTATGGTTTAAAGCAATACGTGATCACATTAGTACATATGAGGAATTCAAAGCGGCATTGATCGCAAATTATGAAAATGACTTTTTGCTGGCAAATAGAGATGCCACCCTTAGAAATCAACATTTCAATCCGCGTTTACACAAATCTGTTGTCGAGTTTGTTGTAAATACCTACAACGAATTAAAAGTTGTAAATCCATTGCAATCAGAATCTAGAATAATAGCATCCATTCGAAATTTGCTCCCATTTAAGTTACAACAGATATTGTTTTCTACACAGTGTATGAGTTTCAATCATTTGTTAATGCTCGTACAATGTTATGAAGCTCAATACCATGCTTTGAATCAACAAGCAGAAGTGGGTAAAAATAAGACTAATTCAGATCATCGTGTACCTGTTCGGAATCTAAATATCCGAAGTGTGAACGGTACGGAATACAACCCAAGCCAAGTAAATTCTAGCAATCAAAACGAACAATATAGGCAAAGCTATGTAGGGAATCAACCTAATCTAACCAAACACAACAATAATTATGTCAGATCCCCTAATCGAAATAGGTTGCAAAATAGACGAAACATTTGGCGGAATTCCAGAAATACGACAAATTACATGAATAGACGTAATTGGTGGTCAAGAGATGACACTTCACATCAAGATCCAGGTATTGAAGTAAGTAATGTACAAAACAGTAATACGTGTCATAATCATGACTGTGCTGTACAATGTACTTTATTAGAACCGTATGCAAGTTCGAATGTAACCTGATTACCGTTACTGAAATTAGGTTAAATTCATGTTAGTTGTAGATTCCTGTAAATTTTCATTTTAAGTTTATGTGTTAATATCAATAATGAAAACGATTCTTAAAATTACTTGAAATGCTTAAATAGAGTTTTAGGTAGACTGGAAAATTAATTTTCAAATGATTTTTTATTCTTTCTTGTTAATATGAGGAATTATAATTCGATTTATAATTAATTAAAAGCAAAGATTAATTATATTAGATTGATTTATGTTGAAAACTTAATTATCAAAGATTATGTTAAAAAGAAGCTCTATTCTATAAAATCAATTATCCAACGACTACCTTGAAAGAAATTCTTCTTTATTATAACATCTTAGTGCTACTATGTATACCTTTAAATGCAACATCCGACTTATTTGTTATTTTATGCGCCCGTAAAGATTAATATTATTGGTAACACGTTTGTCCCTTACATTTTTTCGAAATCGCACCCGTCGACGATTAATTAAATAAGCGACGATTTTTTAATAAGGAAATATAATATAATATAGTGTATAATAATAAAATAAAATATAATTAATGTAATTAAAGATAAATATTGATAAAATGAAAGATTTGTTTAATGTATATGTGAAATATAATGAAGAGATATTCAAGGTGCAATCAAAATGTGATGGACATATGCATGTAAGAACACTATTGTAATCGGACCAGTGGTTCTTGAACATAAAAGCCAAACTCGCTTATGACTTTTATATTCAGTCCATTTGTCGGGCGACATTTTATATAACAAAATACTTTGCATTGATTAATATTTACCTGTACCTTGGGCAGAAAGTGCTCATACATATGCACTATGCTTCATAGAATGTTAATTTAATAATAACAGAAGAAGAATGTTTTTTTGAGATATGTAAGATAATATTATGGGATAGTGATTGCTATGTACATGTTTATGGATACCGTGTCAGCAAGTTTCGGTGCTTGTCAATGTTTAGGAAAATATATTATAAAAATATATCAACTAATAAACCATTCTTTGTTGCACTGTTGATCGACGTTATTATTCATATAAAAAGGTGAGAACGATAGTATATAATTATTAAAGATTACTACCACTCGAGACTTATATATCTTAATAAGCCGAACCAGGTTGACGATTATCTTTTTGATAAGTCGTTATAACCTTGTTCTTGATCGTGCTGTACAGTGCGGGGTCCGTTGTCTTCAGAATAATGCCATTCCTGGTGTGAATGATGTGAGCAATGGATGCCCGTGGTAGGTACTTCCAAAGTTGAACTGCGACCATCTTTGGAGTGCTGAATTTCGAGTCGAAGTTTGTAAGAAGCATGGAATGAGTAGTAGCTGATTGTTGGTTGTCGGTGCGGGAAGCTGAGTCTCTGATATCCATTCTTCCAGAATCTGATTCTCTAGATGAATCTAGGTGGTGCTTCTTTGCAGGAGGAGATTGTTGCAGACGGTCGGCGTAGCTGATACTCTTGTCTGATGGCGGTGATCTTGACCGGATGGAGGCATGAGATATTACAGATGTTGTAGATTCGATGGATCCTATGGAATCTGTCCTTTGATGGTGCTTCTTAGTAGGCTTCTGAGGACGAGCTGAAGATTGATCCTTGCGTGGCCTCGCCTTGGTAGAGCTATCGGAGTGTCCATGAACGACTTGTGGAAGGCCTTGGTGTTTACTCTTGATCTTACGACCTCCGACTGAGCCTGTGTCTGCCATAAGAAAATCCGTCCGTGGGCGGCTGCCCAATGGTATTTATACGGCAGTGTATGTGAATGTGATGAGATGATATGATATGTTATAAGGTTTGACTACCCGTTCGGATAGTAGTCAAGGTACAGCAGTTCACTTGCCAAACCTGTTGTACCGGCCGCCCTTGACTAGATAAGTCTGACGAAACGGTACACCACGGGATGACAAAGCAAAAAACCGAGGATATGGAAAAGGAAGGAAAGCCAAAAATCGTCACCTCTTATCAGGTAACGCTTCAGAGCCTTGTCGAGACAAAGCTCTGGAAAGTATAGTAACGCCCTATTTTTTTTTGTCCGTCGTCCCGTTTAAAGGGTTTTGCCCTTTCTTCGGGTAAGTGCTGCATATATAGAAGAGTTGATTGCACTTTAATGTGGATGGTCTAAGAGGTGTACATATTTAATATTTATTCATTTATTGAGTACACATACACACAGAGAGGTTATTGAAAGGTGAAAAATAACATATAATGAGGATCAAACATAATATGATGGGAGGCCAAGGGTGCCACAATAATATTTAAAAAAAAATACAGTATTAGCATGCCGTGATGAATGATGGTGAATGCGAAACTGAATAATTGTAGTGCAGGGTGCAGTGGACAGAGAAGTAGATGAAGATGGAATGCAGTGCTCTGGACGCCACATCACAGGGTTTTGTTAGTACTGACGAATGCAAGTTATCTTCTGTTCCTGGGGCGATTCAGGAACTGATGAAGACAGAGGAAGCCCATGTTAATAGGTAGTTACGGTGCATATGATGGGTAGATGAATGATGAAAGTTCACGTGGTTCATAGATGTGAAAGATTTCGGGATCCACTACAGCATCATCTAGTTGTAAATGATAGAAGGTCATGAAGTGCTGGAGAGGAGTATCGACGTAAGTTGAAGGTGCGTCGTGATCCCGATCGTACCGTAAGATATCAAGTAACATGGGATGCTGCTGGGCAATTCGCTTGCAAACGTACCGAGTACGAAGCTGTTCGAGATGAAGCAATAAAGGTGGAAAATCAATCAGCTCGTAAAGTAACCGTGTCGGATGCGGTAAGCTGATTCGATGTGCTAGACGTAGAGCATGACGCTCTAGGATAGCCAATTTCTGATAGAATTTTGGCGGTGCGGATGTCCAGGCAGTGTGTCCATATGTTAATGTACTGCGCATAAAGGCTTTGTAGGTATTAAGTACTGTTAATGGTTTTAGCCCCCAGGTTGTACCGACTAAGCGCTTGAGTAGGTTGAGCCGATTTTGTGCTTGGCGTACGATCTTGGTGAGGTGTGGATTCCAGGTAAGTTTGGAGTCAAATATGACACCAAGATAAGTCAGTGTATTTGACGCCACGACAGGTGTATGATCTACTTGAATGTTTAATCGACTTGGATTTCGGTATATTCGTGAACGGCGTCTACGTGGCAGGAAAACAATAGCCTGAGTTTTCGTAGAATTAATACTTAATCGCCATATATTACACCAGTGAACGAATGCGTCAATTGCCGTCTGCATGTTTTTACTGATTGATTGCACTGTGCGGGCCGTCGTGAAAAAGGCGGTGTCATCAGCAAACTGGAATATGCTTATGTTCTGTGGGACAACAAGGTCGGCAACATACAGTAAGTATAAGAGAGGAGACAGTGACGAACCTTGAGGAACGCCAGATTGTAGGAAAATCGGATGAGAAAGTGTTCCGTTAATAGAGATATATGCTAGCCTCCCTAATAAGAAGGAATGTATGAACCTGATATATGAAGATGGTAGTAGATAGTTATGGAGTTTGTAAAGTAAACCAGGATGCCAAACTTTGTCGAAAGCTTTCTCTAGATCAAAGGCTACCAGACAAGAAGGAAAACCTGTGTTGTATTGATTATAAATAGCCGTGGATAGTCTTAATAGTTGATCCAGGGTACTAAAATGAGGTCGAAAACCGGCTTGGTGAATAGGAAGTAGGTTATGAGTTACAAGGTGAGCGTGCATGCGGCGGACTAGAATTCGTTCCAAAATTTTACAGAGGCAACTGGTGAGGTGAATAGGGCGATAAGACTGGACGTCTGACGGAGGTTTCTTAGGTTTCGGAAACAGAAGAACTTTTGAGTATTTCCAGTCGATTGGAAAAAATCCAGTTCGGAGGATGAAGGTATATATGGTGCTGAGAAACAGAAGAAAAGAAGGTGAAGCTTGCCTGATGAGAACATACGTAACAGAATCAAATCCTGGGGCGGTGTTGCGTTTACGGAATAATGTTTGGCGAATATCGTCTGGTTGAATCGGAGTGGTAAGTGGATTATTGGGTTCGAAAGAGTGGTTGATAGATGGGCGCAGAAAAGCAGAAGATGGATCTGTAAGTCGGTTTATTGACTTTTGTAGGCGTTGCGGTGTATGCCAACCTGGGAGAGGTGTAAAAATATCTTGAAAGAATGAAGCAAACGTATTGGCTTTATCCATATCAGTGGTGACCGCCTGATTATTTTGAACAATGGGGTATGGTGTGCGGGAAACTGTTCCTGTGAGTTGATGGAATTTGCGCCAATATTTACTAGGGTGTGATTCACTTGCAAGTGTGTTACAAGTTTGAATCCAATGGCGCTTCTTATATGCAACAATATAGTTATGTGTAATCCGAAGATATTGGCGATGAAGCCGAAGCGCTTCAAGATTTCCTGTAGTGAGATACTCGCGATGTGCTCTACGAGAAGCGGATATGAAAGGTAAATAATGAGGAGGCAATTTTGGTTTATGCAATTGTATTTCTGTTGTAGGAATAGAACGTTGTGCTGCTTCTTGAATAGATTCAGTAAGATTAACAATTGTGTGATCAAGATCGTATTGTGTTGTAGGCATGAGCAATTTATTAACAGCAGTGTCAAGATCGGAGCGATATTGTTCCCAATTAGCGCGTTTGTAGCAGAATACCTTCTGAGGAGGTAGTTGAGATTGAGAGCGAGGAGAGCAGTGAAGTGTAAGTTTGATAGGCACATGATCACTACCAATTGAATCAAGCACATCGATATGAATACTCTGTGAGAGAGATGTTGATGTGATGACAACATCAGGAGTAGTATTGCTGACGGGGCGTGTAGGCTTCGGTAGAACATGGAACTCAGCAACTGTTTCAGTTTGCAGAAAGTCGAGAAAGTTATTTTTGTCACGCTGTGACCGGCTATGAAAGTTTAGATCTGCCATGATAAGATAGTGCCTAAAGGTAGAATCGATATATCGAAAGAAGTCGTAGTTGAGTGCTTTACCTGGACGAAAATATATGGTAACAAAGGTGACAGTGCGGCCTCGAAAATAAATAGTCGTGACATTATGCTCAGGTAGGTGCAGTGTGAGCGTTAATGGAACCGTGACTTCCCGATAAGGAAGGCGTTGGCTAACACCTATAGCTGTTCCTCCATAGACTCGTGGACCAGATGGAGCATCATGTCGGAGTAAGTGATATTTCGGAAAGTAACAGTTGAGATGTGGTGCGAGGTACGTTTCGTTAAGTGCAAAGGCTGCAATTTGTTCTTCTTGAAGAAGCTGTGTAAAGAGCACGTGGTGTGTTAAGACTGATCGAATGTTAAGAAAAAGTAAGCTATAAGCCATAATTATATGTAGTATATAAGTGTTGGTAGCAGTACCCATGTTAAACGTAGACTTCTATTGGTTGAATTTGAAAGTGAACTGTAGGTCCGGAATAGGTAGCATGAAGTTGTAAGTTAAACAGTAATTTGGCTGCGTATATTATCTGGTTCAGGATGTGGTTACAATCAAAAGGATGAATATTTTGTAAAGAAATAGTAAGGAAGCGTAATAAGTCTTCAACGGTTATTGGATGGCGTAAAGAATTTGCTGGCGGGGTTGGTGTATCAACGGAACGTATCGGTACAACAAGCTCTGGCTTAGCGGGGTCGGGTTTAGGCTTAGCTTTACACTTGTAACTATAAGTAGGATGTCTTTCAGAACATCGGTCACAATGTGGTGGTTCCTTAAGATTTGGACAAGTTTTTGTAGAATGTTCAAGTGAACAGTAGCCACATTTGATGGTATTTGGACACTCAGATGTCGGATGAGAATTGTATTGTTGACATTTCTCGCATCTAACAGGTAAAGGTGCTGGTGTGCGAGATGGTTCAACCTTGTAACGACGCCGGTATAGATATGCACCGTTGAGAAGAAGTTGGTCGATCAACTGTTGTTGATCAGTAAGAACACGGACTAAGTATGTTGGACCCTGGTTGTTCTTAATACGTATACAACGTTTGACAGGTAATCCTTCTTGATGCAATTCTGAGTAAATTTCTTCATCGGTGAAGTCGGGTTCTACGCCACGAATGACAACAGATAACATTGGAGGACGCCGTGGTGGAGGTGGTGTTTTCCGTCCGCTGGAACTTAAAGTTGCTATTTTTGCTTGCAATCCAAAAATTTCGTAAGTGGCTTTGTTCCGGACGTGTGTGGCGAAGTTTGGATTGGTATAACGCCCTATTTTTTTTTTTTTTTGCTAGCCGCGCACGACTAGCCCCGCCCAAAGGGTCATACCCTTTATTAGGGGATGAGGAATTAAGGAAATCTCGGGTGAGGAGAAAGATAGATGGGTTAAGTGAGGTTTAATTTATTTATTAAATCTTTATTTTATTACAAAATCATAATAACATTAGGGGGAAGCATCAATTTTCAGCTCTGGTACTGACTGGAGGAGCTGCAGGACATCATGGCCTTTAACCATGATCATACTATTAGGTGATGATGAGATGAGGATGAAGTGCAGAAGACGTCACAACACAAGGTATTTGGTTAGTTGGACAAATGCTGATTATCTTCTGATCCAGGGCTACTCTGGATCGTGATGAAGACAGTGGGAGGCCTGTTGAGACAGTAGGACTACTGTGCAGTAGATGGGAAAATGTAAGGTGAGTCGAGATGAGTGATGAAATCGGAAACGAGAGGAAGATCAATGCTGTCAGGTGGCAGTGAATAATGATACAGTGAGAAAAGCAGAGACAACGGTGTATGACGAAGGAGTTCTCGTTTTGGGAAAATGGCGTCGGCGTGCATGGTGTCAAAAAGTAATGGGTGGTGGTTCTGGAAGCGTTGAGAAATATAGCGTAGGCGGAGTGTTTCAAGGTGTATAACGCCCTATTTTTTTTTTAAGCTAGCTCGTAAGCTAGCAACCTCTTAGAGGGGTACGCCCTCTTTTAGGAATGGGATGTAAAGGAAAATGTTTGGACTAGGATATTGGGAGAGGATCTAAGGGGTGCATGGTTACAATTTCAATCTTTATTTTGCTGTATTTCGACATTTATTTACATCACTATATATATATGATTATGGATGGACATTATGATCTTTGCGATCATAAACATACTGACAGGTGGATGCACAAGTAATAATATAAACATATAAGAGAAATCATAAAGAAAATGCAATCAAAAGAATGGAAATAAATTATGAAACTATAAACATAACACAGACGATAGAGGATGGTAATTATAAGTATATGCTATGAACGTGAAGGATGAAATGAAGTGCTAGCACGCCACAACACAAGGGAAAGGTTAGATCAACGAATGCTGTTATCTTCTGCCTAGGGGCGACGCTAGGCTGATGAAGACTGGGGGAGCCCTGTTAGTAAACAAAGGAAAATCACTGTGCAGTATATGAAGGAAATACGTGAGGCAGATGAGCATGAATACGATAGTCGTCCAAAAGTTCTAGGTTGAGATCATTAGGGGGCAATGTATAACAATAGAGCGTGAAAAGGAGGTGCAAAGGGGTATAGTAATAACGTGGTCGGCATGGGTGAAGTGAAAGGTAGTGCATAGTGTCGAGAAGTAGTGGGTGGTGACGAGAGTAGCGATCGGTGAGAAATTTACGGCGTAGCGTTTCTAGGTGAAATTTAAGAACAGGAAATGTAATAAGAGAGTAAAGATCATGGGTAGGACTGGGTAATGAAATGCGATAAGCGATGCGAAAGGCGTGTCGTTCGAAAACTGCGAGCTTGGCATAGTAGGATGGTGATGCTGATATCCAGGCTGGAGAACCATAGGTAAGCACTGGGCGAAGGAAGACTTTATATGTATTAAGGATAAGCTGGGAAGAGAGACCCCAAGTAGTTCCGGTTAGTCTTTTGAGTAAATTAAGTCTATTATATGCCTTAGTTTTAACAGAGTTGAGGTGAGGTGTCCAAGTGAGGTGACGATCGAAAATGAGGCCAAGATAAGTGACAGTTTTAGAAGGATGTATTGGTACGTTATTGACTTGTAATGAAAGAAGAGATGAATTGCGATGGACTTTTGTGCGTTTGCGAGGTGGGATGAAAACTATGGCTTGTGTTTTTCCGGCATTTATTGTTAAATTCCATTTCCGGCACCAGTGTGTAAAGCGATTGATAGCTTCCTGGAGTGCAAGATTGATTTGCGGAACGGTGCGACAGAGGGCAAGAAATGCCGTGTCATCGGCATATTGGAACAGATGGACGTTCCTTGGTAGGTCTGGAAAGTCGGCAACAAATAGTAAATACAAAAGAGGTGATAAAGCAGATCCCTGTGGAACGCCAGATAACAGAAAAATGGGATATGAAAGCGCAGAATTTATTGCAACGTAAGTAAGACGGCAGACAAGAAAGTGATATATGAGCCGAATATATGTCATAGGAAGCCGGAGTCTGACAAGCTTGTAAATGAGCGCTAAATGCCATACCTTATCAAACGCTTTTTCGAGATCGAATAGAAGAAGACAGGATGGCTGAATCGTGTTATAATGGTTTGTGATTAATGTCGTGAGACGAAGCAACTGGTCGTTAATAGAGTAACCAGGACGGAAACCAGCTTGATGGGTCGGGATGAGATGGCGATCGGTTAAATATGGATGTAAGCGTTTGACGATGATCCTTTCAAAGATTTTACTGAGTGTTGACGTTAACTGGATGGGTCTGTAAGATGAGACGGAACTGGGAGGTTTATTAGGTTTTGGAAACATGAGACATTTTGAAACTTTCCATTCAGTGGGGTAGAAACCAGTGCGTAGTATAAACGTAAATATAAGGGCCAGAAATTGGAGCAGTATAGGTGGGCTTTCCTTGATGTGGCGGTAAGTTATGCTATCAAAGCCGGGAGCAGTATTTTTCTTACGCTGAACCACAGCTGTTATTTCATCCGACTGAATGGGTACAGTTAGGACATGCGGTGGTAATGGATGGTTGGCGTCCGGCTGAAAGTGCTGTGAATCCGTGTTTACACTGTCAACAGGATGTGAGCGGGAAGTAACCTGTGCAGGAGGTGTAAAAATACCTTGAAGATGGTCTGCGAATGCGTTCGCTTTTTCCAAATCCGAGTGTAATGGCTTGTCATCGACAAGGAGAGGATAAGGAGTCTTGGAAAATTTCCCACACAAGGCGTTAAAACGCTTCCAATACACGGTTGGATGGCTTGTGTCGGCGAGATTATTACAAGTTTTCACCCACTGCCTTTGCCGATATGCTAGAAGGTAATTTCGGACAGTTCTCTGTAGTTGATGGTGATGATGAAGTGCATCCGGGTTTCGTGTATGGAGATATTCACGATAAGCTTGTCGTGATTGACGAATCAAAGGAAGATAATGCGGTGGTAGTTTTGGACGATATGGTATGGATTCTGTTTGTGGTATGTAGAGAGCGGAGGCTTGTTGGAGAGCAGAAGTAATATGATCAACTTGAGCGTTAAGTTCATCTGAAGTGGTTGGTGCTTGATAAGGTGCAAGAGCAGAAGAGAGGTAAGTGCGGTAACGCGGCCAGTCGGCTTTATCGTAGCGGGGTGAAAGACGAGGTGGTGGGAGAGGCTGGTGAGGAGCAAGACCTGTATGATATGTAAGTTTTAACGGTGCGTGGTCGCTGCCAAGTAAATCGAGAACTGTGACAGTGCAGCGTGTGGTGAGCGTGTTAGAAGTAATTGCAATGTCCGGAGTGGTGTTTGATATTGGCCGAGTGGCCGTTGGAAGATCGAGAAGAACGCCTGTCGTATGAGTTGTGATATGATCAGTAAAACGGGTTTGGTCTTGAGCGGAGCGACTATGGAAATTGATATCAGCGAGAATGATATAATGGCGGTATGTAGCTGATATATGAGAGAAGAAATTAAGAGGAATTAGATTGCCTGGTCTGATGTATATTGTAGCCAAAGTGATAGTGATGTTTTTAAAATACAGAGTAGTAATGACGTGCTCTGGTAAATGTAAAATAGGACATTGTTGCTGCCTGTATGGTATGTTGTGTCGGAAGCCTACAGCGGCTCCGCCATTTGCTCGCAAGGCTGGTAGTGGGTTATCACAGCGGAGTAAGATGTAATTAGGAAATCGACAAGAGATGGACTTGGTCAGAAATGTTTCGTTGAGAAGGAAAGCTGTAATGTGTTCTTCGAGTAATAGGGTCTGGAAGAGGACTTTGTTTTTAGGTAGAGATCGGATATTCAGAAACAAGAAAGACAAGTCCATGAGGAGAAAATGATTAAATAGTTGTTTCGTATCGTGCAGTATGAAAATGAACATAGTTATTGGAGTATGTAGCATAAAGTGAGACATTGAAAGTTGATTTAGCGGCAAGTGTGAGTTGTTGGAGAACGTGCTGACGATTGAAGGGGTGGATATTCTGAAGTGCGAGAGTAAGAAATTCCAGGAGTTTGCCCACAGTGACTGGATCATCTACATGTTTTTCAGTATTGGTTGATGCTGACTGGGTGCGGAGTGGAGCAACTAATTCCGGGTGTGATTCATCAGGCTTAGGTTTGTTTTTGCATTTATAGCTATAGGCGGGGTGCCTATCTTGACATGTGGGACATTGGGGTGGAAGTTCCATATTTGGGCAAAGTCGCGTTTGATGTGGTCCAGAACAGTAACCACAAACAGTAGCATTTTTACAATCGGCTGTTGCGTGGCTGTTATACGCTTGGCATCGCTCACATCGAATAGGTAAGGGTGCAGGCGACCGAGAGGGTTCTACCCTGTGTCGTCGCTTGTATATGAGGGCACCTTGAGTGAGAAGAGTATCTATGGTGTCCTGAGATGAAGTGAGGATTCTAACCATATAAGTTGGGCCAGTGTTATTACAAATACGGATGGCTTTGTTAATAGTATGCCCTTCATACTGTAATTCTGCTTGGATTTCCTCGTCTGAGTATGTAGGATCAACTCCTCGAATCACTACAGAAAGCATCGGAGGTCGTCTAGGTGGAGGTGGCTGTTTACGTCGAGAAGAAGTGAGAGAAGTAATGATGGCGGTGTTACCAAAAATTTCGAAGGATGCCTTATTGCGTACTGTCGTGAGGAAATTTGGATCTGTGGACTTTCAATATGTATCCGTTTCGCGTTTTGACAACTTCCTGGAGTGGAAGACTGGGTAGATATTTCCTAAGTTGCAGGATAATGAACTTTTCATTAGAATACTTAGGATCGTATTTCTGCAATAGGAAGCAATGAACAGATGAGGACTGTGTAGTAGTTGATGCTCGGCGTGATGATGTGGAATTTTCAGCGTCCATGTCGGATATATCGGAGTCATTGGCGGTATGTTGCTTCTTAGCAGGAGGAGATTGTGCTTTGCTGGCATAGCTGGGCTGACTAAGTGGAGATCTAGATCGTTGCCTGCTTGAGGCATTAGACACTGTTGAGGTAGTTGAGCGCTCTGAGGCTCGGCGGCGTCTTTCGCAGTGCTCTCTCTGCCTCTCCACCTTCGTGGAGCTAGCGGAGGGAGTTACGAAAACAGGTGGTAAACCTCCGTGTCTGCACTCTAGAGATGGTCCAGAAGCGTTGCCAGAGTCCGCCATGAGCAAACCGAGACCTGCGGCACGAAGCCGTAATGCTGTGTGGTTGTGTATGAAATCCCTGATCAAATGATGAGATGAGACGATGCAAAGGTGAGACGACCCGTTTGGATAGCCGTCAAGGTTGGATAAATTCACTTGCCAAACTCGTAGCACTGGACGCCCTTGACTAGATAAGTCTGACGGACAGAGCTCAAAAGTAATGCAAGAGAAAGAATCCGGGATGAGGAACAGGAAGGAATCAAAATGCAGCTGTTCTGACGTCTGGTACGTCACAGCTGTTTGGATCGAATGAAATATCGATCGAGAGTATGACGCACTACCTTTATAAGCCACCAATATCACAAGTATTTAACAACTAACAGTGAGAATTTGTTTGGGTGATACTCTTCCCTATAAGGAAAGACGTAAAAGGATTTTGATAATTGTACCGTAAAGCAACGTAAAACGCATTATGTTTCCTGAACAAGTTACAAAATTATTGTTACGAGTGTGTGAATTATTTGACGACAATTACACAACTAGTAGTGCTACCATCTAGTGTGGATATTTGTACTAGAAACATGTCACATAACATTTTATTCATTTAAATCTCAGAATATGCATAAACCTCCGTAAATAAACTTTCCTTCACATTTCTCTATTAATTTATGTAGAATCCATATTTTAATAACTGTTTTCCTATTCCTTCGGATGTATTCATAATTCTTAAAACTTTTCGTTCTTAAAATTGCAAATGGCGACCTTGCTGTTTGTACTTCTAGTAATGCAGTGTTACCAGTAAACAAGTTTCGGAGGGTTAAATTTGCCTTGTGTGAAAATCGGTTGATAACAACACAGTGTTTTAAATTAAATTAACCTTCTTGAATTGGTTACCTTCTTCTAACCTATTTTATAGGTTAATAGCAAGCAAACACTGGATTGTTTCTACACATTTTCTAGTAACCTTTCTTGATTGATTACCGGCGACCTCGTAAAATTAACCTTTTTTGTCTCAGAAGGGTTGTTACAAATTATTAACTGGTTCTAGCAGCTAAATTGTCCATTAACCCCCACTAGGTTACCACTTATTTTTCTCAGTGTAGGATTATCTCTCTTTTCGAGTCGTTCGAAAAATATACAAATAATAAAAAGAGGGATTTTTACCAGAAATTAGAAAACTAAAAAGTCAAATAGGAATCTGTTGCTTCCAATATTTTTCCTGCTAGCGAAATACATTATATATATGCTGTAGACACGTTACAGGAAATAAGATTATCACCAGATGAAGAAATAGTTTTTAAATTATTCTATATTTTCCGGTTTTTGCCAATATTTTCGAATAAAATATGTTTTCTAATGTGTTCAAAATTTCCGAAAATTTTACACAGCACAAGAAAGATACCATCTCTATAAAATATAGGCCTATATTTGATTTTTACATACTGGTATTAACTAAAATGATTGCGGCGCTGTTATTTTAATACTTCTCTGCAATAAAGCGGAAACTTCATAAGATTGTTTAATATAATTTAAATGCGTCTATTTTAATTAATCTACCTAGGATTATATTTTAGTATCTTTTGTAGCCATATCTCCATTCTATCACGGTGGTAACATTAAAGAAGTGGTGCACATATATTTGTTGCCACAATTTTTCCCTGTTCTAATATAAGAAACATAAGTACTCAGTGATTTTAATAACTGTGAACTAGTAAATATAAAATAGTTTTCATTTTAAAAGCATGATGTAGTAAAAAAGATTCGAAAATTTCAATTTTTCCCAAATTTTCTCCAAGGTCCGGAAAAAACGGTAAAAAAATGGTTTTCTACCCAAAATTTCCAGTTTTTTCCAGGCCTTTACAACACTAGTGTGACTTCAATCCCAAATCTTGTTCAATGTGCCACATGAAACCCATGTGTCTGACCAACTCTATGGTTTACACAGCCCACAGGTTCAATGCCGCGTTCATAAAAGCCCTCCATTGGTTTCTATCCTTAGCCAACTGGATCCAATATCTACTTTGTATTCCTATTTCTGCTAGATCTATCTTAATATTGTCCTCCTTTTTTCTCCTAGGTCTTCCTAATGGTCATCTTCCGATTAGATTTGCAATCAAAACTTTGAAAGTGTTGCTACTTTCTTCCGTTCTGGCTACATGACCTGCCCACGTGAGCCTCCTAAATATGATGACCCTAAGAGTGTTTGTTAAGCGATATAAATTATGCAGTTATTCGTTATGAAGTTTCTGTGATCTCCCATTCCCGTTCCTCTTGGATCCGAATATTCGTCTCAGGATATTGTTCTCAAATGCTATCAGTCTGCTTTCTACCTTTAGTGTAAGCGACCATCTTACGCAACCATACACCACAGCAGACATATTATCGTTTTATATATTATAAGCTTCGAATCTTCAACAGAATTCACGACAACAAAAGATTTTGAACTGAATAATAACATAATTCCCTTCCTTTTAGGAGGGCCGTGTCGTGGAAAATCAGCGCCCGGGCAAGAGTATATGATGGCGCCCCCATACATATATTCCAAGCAAGTTTCCCTATCTTTTTTCCTTTTTTCTCCCGAATTTTTCGCCCCACTTACTTCGGCGCCTGGTGCCGTCACCCCGCTGCACCCTCACACACGGCACTGCCCTGTTTTTAGTCTACATTTAATTTCCTCGTAAATATGGTTTTGATCTCCTAACATTGATCTTAGATATTTGAGAGCACCCACTTTGTCGAAAGTATTATTATTTTAGCGCATCCACAATTTGCAGTATTACAAACCCGACGAAAGCATTTAATAAGACCTCTGCAGTTCTGATTGTTTTCCGATCATCCACTATTAAATTTACATCATCAGCATACGCCAAAACCTGGTGAGTACCATTCAGCTCTGGGCCCTTTTTGCTGTCTCTGCTATCTTAAAGTCAATAGGAATGAAAATAATATTATATTTTCTAAGGATGACTAAATGGCACTAAATTAAACAAAACTGTGTAGTTGTAAACAAAAATATCTTAAGAAGTGCACAAAGAGAAGCTTTTTTTTTTTTTTATCACAGCACTGTGATAGATAATGTCTACGATAAACGTGTCAATACCTATTGGCGTTTCAAATAGCGTTCGTACCCGCCATATGATCGTAGAGAAGAAAAAAATCACAAAACTTGTTAGTAAGCCAAACTCCTTCGTGGTTATTGGGGCCGCGGTGGCTCAGTCTGGTGTTTGGGATCCCAGGTTCGATCCCAGCCCCTGCCAAGTGAACCTTGTGGTAGACAAACACCGTGTGTGTGGGTTTCCTCGGGGTTCTCCCGTTTCCTCCCACTATCTTCATTCCATCATTTTATTCATTACTCATCATCACCGTCTCCTTTAGCCTAACCGGCATAATCGTGGGACGTAAAACTCAAAAATTTCATTTCATTTTCCTTCGTGGTTATATGTATAGCATACGTACCGCTGGAACAGAAGACCCATATTCGATTAACGGCGCGATACCACGTTAACTTGTAGGTCCATGTATTATATAGCCTCGGTACTGAAATGGATGCTAAACTCAATTCAAAAATTGTCCTTGAACCAAGGAATTCGTAACGGATAGGACTTACTGTGTACTCACAAATAGCCACAGAGACAAATAGGGGGCCTTGGCCTCTAAAACGATATCATGCTTCCCTCTCGCTCCGAAATGTAGTTCCTACAGGAGAAGAATTTTGGTTTAATTTTAGTAGAATGTAGAAAGCCCGATCCTCTGAAAATATTTCTCCCTCTCCGCTTCGGAGAACTAATTACTAGCCACACCGCTAAATACACTGAATGTTAACTTTAGAGTGCGTAGCGTTATATTACGTTAATGCTGTATTAAGACATCCACACTTGCTATTACTGCACTGCTTGTACTAGAACACAGCAAATCAATAAATCAACTTAATTTGATGTTCCGAGGTACGTAGTATGAACACGAACTTGTTGTTGCATTTATTTTTGATTGAAACAAAGGGTTCAGATTTCCAAGGAAACTCTCTCTGTTACTTGGTAACTGCTACTTTAAAAGATTCGCCTCTCACAGTCAATAAATTAACTTGCAAAGATGAGACATGAATTTGAACTTAAGTAAACCATAATTTTCTATTAATTATATTATTGTTAGCGTTCAACTAAAAAAAATTCCGAAACATGAGACACACACGAATGCTTGGAACATCTTAAGTTGAGTAATGATTTGGGTTGGTTGAGGTGTAGTTTCTAAATTATGAGAGAATAATTTTTTTTTCGTAAAATTAAAAGTTGATACTGATAGGCAAGGGCGCCGATCTTCGGGGGAACGAGGGGGGCTGCCTCCCCCCAAAGCTCATGTGGGGCCCCTCATTGTATTTGTAAATTTACAATATTTGGCATAATTTGAATGCAATTTGTCTTATAATCCTCATATATGCTTCCTGAATCTGAATGGGTCCCCCCAAATTTACAGAGAAATCGGCGCCCTTACTGATAGATAATCATATCTTCTATTATGGGCGCTGATTCTGGAAAAAACGAAGGAACTCAGACTCCCCTTAACTTTGCTTGCATCCAGGTATTTACAGTGGTGGATCTAGAATGTAAAAACTGGGGGAACCAGCAAGAACGCAGACTGTGATGGTTATATCATTAGCAAAACTTTGAAAGAAATAGAAAAAAAATGTAATACTTAATTCTTACTTCTTGTGCAAAATCAGAGAAAGCACACATATTTGTTGCTTTTTGCCTTCATTTTCTTATATTTCCCAATCTGCACACAGTGACACAATCGTTATCAATTCAAGAACTAATTTGTTGGTTGCCTGTCTTTAAAAATTGATTCACAATACATTTTTCATGGGTCCTGCAGAAGTTTCCACCCAATGAATATTATGAGTATGTTGGACGTTGATATTGTGGCCCTCAAGAATTGTTTTACACAATACCTAACAGAGAAACAGAAATTAAAACTGTATCTAATGTTTCAAAAAATTTCCAATCAAAAAAAAAAAAACTTTCAAAAATATATAAATAATTATCTTGAATTATTTTTGTCACTCAAAAAACTAGGGGCTAGGACCCCCGACCCGGCTTGATCTGTAGCATGTTCAGTTTAGTTCATGATCTGAAGGTCACTAAATGTGGATACGGAGATTGATGTTTACATGTATATGCACTAATTAATTAATTAATTAATTAATTAATTAATTAATTATATCACTCATTTTGTTTCATAAATGTTTTCACATAGAAATAAGCTTGCAGGAGATAAGAAGAAAATTATGCCTACGTAGACGGAGCAGCGTTCTTACAAATTTCGATCCATGCAGTACGCTTTGAGGAAAATAGGAAATGAAAAATCTACCGCTTACAAGATCAAGAGCAAAGGTAATTTCCTCAAATCCGCTTCACTGATGCCAGAAGCAACGACGAGGTTCCAACGTTTACTCGTACTACTGTGCAAAGATGAAATGCAAGAAAATGTATAGAACTACCTGACTGATCTGACAGTATAACTTTATTTGTGAATCAGTCCACACCAGTTCGAACTATATTATGAGATTAGGATAAACAATTAGATTTCTAGGTTTTTGTCATCTATGGCCATGTTAACCCGTCATGTATGAGGGATCACGTCCCTGGGTAATCACACTGCCCGGCGAATTGGAGAGGGAGAAAGTAATGGCGAAGCGTCCTGGTACTATTATGTTAAGTACCATCCCAGTATTTGCCTAGTTTGAATGAGGAAAACAAGGTAAACTTTACTCAGTATGGTTTGCCTGAAAAAGCTGTTACACCTTTTCGATTGAGTGTCCCCAGGGACGGTATCAGTAATGACTGCTATATTTAAAAAATTGATAATAGATAACACGAAAAGAGTGTTTTTGATATTGATTCACAATTCTGAAAGAACGATGAGATTTCCATCATTTTTTACTGAAACCGCAAGTAGTAGAATTTAGAATTCTCTCTTTCAATTTTCATCCCCACAGAACGATAAGAAAATAATAATAGATGACATGGAATTGTTTCTTAATATGAATTCTGTATTCAAAGAATGGATTAAATCAAGGCTCTAACCTCCACATTAAAACCGGAAAGAGTAGTAATCTACTATTACTTCCGGTTTCACAATTAATTCCATAGGACACGAACTATAATAGCTACCGAGATATTAATTTAGTGCTTCAAAAATAGATTCAATCTCGGCTTTAATTTCTCAATTAGAACCGGAAGTTGTAGAGCTTTGTCGCATTTGGCTTCAGTAGTGGATTTTCATAGAGAACATAGATGATAATTAGATAGCGACAAACATTTCTAGAATACGACTTCTGTTTGGATGTAATGTCACCAAGTCTACAAGTATGCAAAGTAAAAACAAAATGCATTTATTTGCGTAATAATAATAATAATAATAATAATAATAATAATAATAATAATAATAATAATAATAATAATAATAATAATAATAATAATAATAATAATATCTGTCACTAAAATTTTTAAAAATATTTCCTTCTGCGTCGACACATCTTTGCCTGCGAGATTTGCACTCTGCGAAGGTATGTTGGAAGGTCTTAGACCAGTAGGGAGGGTGCACAGTGTTCAACTCATGGGATGCAACATATCATTAAAATCATACTCTTTGCACTAACATCTTGACTTGTACCCTCAAAACCTTGGTGCAGTAAGTGACGAACACGGAAAATGGACATTGCTACATTCAAAAAACGTTACAGTGGAAAATGGAGTGAAAGTATGTTTGTTGACTATTGCTGGTCTATCATCAGAGAGACTCCAGAAGATGTCTACAAGCGAAAGAAAAGAAAGTATTTTAAAGACTAAGGCAACAAAATTTAATCTTAGTATATTATGCCTTTTTAGACTACATTAGATAGAAGTATATATAAATATGTGCATTTCGTATAATGTATTGTCGTCTGCCCAAAGAGAACGTGACGTGATGGAACATTTTGGTTTTCAGCAATAAATTGAGCACCTGTCATTTAGTTAAAATCACATAATTTAATTTGAAGGACGGAAAAGGAGTTCAAATTTGTTGCACATAGCAAACTATTGACAGCCTGTTGGTTATACAACCCAAAATGTCACGTAAGATGGTCTGGTTGCAGATCACGAAGACGTTCAGTTGACATCAACAACTTCGAGCATTTTGCTTTACGTAATAGGAGGAAACAGACTATTATTGTCTACCATAATAATATATTATTGTCCATCAATGAAAATAAAAATATTTAATAAAGAAATAACAGGTAAAAGAAAACTTATAAGCAAAGAGCGTATGTATTACAAAAGCGTAGAATGTGGGGCGTTCTGAACATTAAAGAATCAAATTAAGTTACCGAAATTGTAAGAAAAAGAGGCATAAAGTTCGTAGGGAACGCTACATGGAAACACTTACACAATTTTTCACATTATAGGACTTACTATTTAGAATATCTGAACATGAATCTTTTATACTCACAGGGAAACTTTTTCTGGTGTCACACGAAAAGTGGAACGAGACTATGGTGAATCGATTTGTGTTAGTGAACACGAAAACCCATATGCGGGAAAATTCCTCGATCGCAACCGTTCCGTACTTATGGGGGGGGGACTAGGGGCACTGCCAACACAACCCGTTGTGGATAATGAGACGTAATATGGAGTGAGTTTGATTAAAATATGCGTAGATGCACAATACCTATACTATATTGTGACATTATATTCGACAATACTGTGATAATTGAAGGCAGAGACGTAACACATAACGTCAGAGAAGGGGGGCGGGTAAGCTCAAGGAAAAATGGTCATATAATTGAGGAAAACAGAGAAGCAAGACGTCAGGGGAATAGTACAGCAATAATACATGGTCAAGTAAGCAATCACAAACTATAGACAGCCTATAGACGACACCATGAAGCAGAAATGGAAGAAAGAGAGCTATGGAGGGGATTGTCCATAGGGTCCGTACCCCTTCCCCTCGTAACTTCTGATGTCTATAGACTGTTGTATACATGTAGGCATTTATTTTCATATGTTTATGATGATGATGATGACGTAAAAGTAAGACAACAATATATGCCCCTGTGTGAATGCACTGCAAAGTTCAATACACCACTATACATTGAAAGATTAGCTCAGGAAGGTGGGGGCCGTCCACACATCTATTCTCTACCCATGTACTTGACCATGTCCATGATATATTACTACGCTATTCTCCTCAAGTCCTGCCCGTATGTGTTCACACTTTTTATGGAACTTTCCCCCTACGCTATACTGCACGCTACCTGCCCTCCTTCTCTGGCATTACGTATACGCCTCTGCCCTAACTTATCAGAGTATTGTCAAATGTAATGTCACATTGTAGTATATGTTTAACTGCGCTTCTATGCATATTTTCATCGAACTCGCGCCATATTTCGTCTCGTTATTCACAACGTGTTGTGTTGGCAATGCCACTACTATTCTCCCCATAAGTAAGGAACGGTTGCGATCGAGGGTTTTTCCCACCTATGGATCTTTGTGTTCACTAACACAAATCGATTGACCATAGTTTCGTTTCACATTTTGTGTGACATCAGAAAAAAATTTCCTTGTCAGAAGGAAACTTGAGGTAAAGTGCTTAAAGATGAAATATCTCAAATATGATCAGGGATAGGAGGTAAGATGGCTCAGTGGTAGAGAGTTAACTTCTAGTGTATGGGATTCCTGGTTCGATTCCCGCATAAGTAAGTTTGTGGTGGGGACGTCTCCGTGGGTTTTCTCAGAGTATTTCCGTTTCCTCCTACATTCTCATTCCACGAATTCTTTCATCATTATTCACCTGCTTTAATCATCGTCTCCCTTAGCGTAAACGGCGTAATCGTGGGACGTTACACAGAAAGATTACATTGCTTTCTTTCAATGAAGGGATTGCGAACTCGAATCTAGATAAACAGGAATGATGCTGACATGATTTGACGTATCGTCTATGGCTCTTTATAAGCTACGTTTAACACCTGATACTCTAATTCCTCATGAATAAGACGTGACAAACCTTAGGTAATTCAAAACATTTCCTGGTATTTATTCATTTACCATTATGGTTCATTTTCGTAATAAACTCAAACTACATTTAATTCTTTTAATTCACACCAAAGCCACATTTCTTACTAATTTCTATTTTACGACCTTACTACTTCCGTGTATTCTATTTTGAAACATCAATTCATCATTCACGAGAAATCGAGAATTATTCTTGATAAAAACATCGCCATTGAAATCTCTATCATGTTTCAAGACCTTCATCCGTAATTTTCTCTTTTTTATTCATTTTTTGTTCTTTTCCCATAGGAAAAGCACATGTAAGGTTTGACTGTCCTGCTTTCTCATCAGGATATTCCTCTTTCTTCCTCTCTTGCCTGGTGGAGTCGACCAAATTCTTGATTACCGTTTTCTCATCCGTCGAATTACTCAGAACTCATTACTTCCTTCTATTTCACCTCTACCCTCAACCTCACTCTCCTCCTCTCCCCTGTCCCCTAACCCTCCAAACGAGACAGTTCCCGTCACGCACCTTGTCAAGCGAAACATGAAAAGAAGAAATTGAGCAGGGCTCATCATCAAATGTACTACACACATACATATGCTATCCTTCTCCCTCTCACACACAAGAATAAATACATATTTGCTGAGAACGAGCACGGGATCATCAGTGATGAATAAACATTATAAAAATGAAAAGAACACTTTTTTTACATAGAAATTTAAACCAAAGGTGAAGTGAGCTGTGAAGAAGAGTGTACAGAAATTGTCTTCAATTTGTTCGACATTAAAATGCAAGTTTTCTTTTTCAAGTGAAATACAATTCAAAAGGAATTTGGTTTACTAACCAAAACTCTTGATATAGTTACCCTATCAACCAAAACTCTTCATATATTTACCGTACCAACCAAAACTCTTGATATATTTACCTTAGCAACTAAAACTTTTGATATATTTACCTTAGCAACCAAAACGCTTGATATATTTACCCTACCAACAATAACTCATGATATATTTACCCTAGCAACCAAAACTCTTGATACATTTACCCTACCAACCAAAACTCTGATATATTTTCCCTAGCAACCAAAACTCTTGATATATTTACCCTAGCAACCAAAACTCTTGATATATTTACCCTACCAACCAAAACTCTTGATATATTTACTCTACCAACCAAGACTCTTGATATATTTACTCTACCAACCAAAACTCTTGATATATTTATCCTAGCAACCAAAACTCTTGATATATTTACCCTACCAACCAAAACTCTTTATGTATTTTCCCTACCAACCAAAACTCTTGATATATTTACCCTAGCAACCAAAACTCTTGATATATTTACCCTACCAACCAAAACTCTTTATATACGTATCTACCCTGTCTGTTGGCATGTCCGTTCAGGAAGGAGGAGAAAACCATGTATCTTTGTGTCTGCGTCTGTCCTGTAGACATAAAAATGTCTACAACTACTTGATCTATCCCCATCAATTTTTGGCAACATAAGGAAAATCAAAGAACTAAGAATTGAGTTCGTTACTAGATTTAATCTATCTACCGAAGGTGGTGGAAACAAAACATTTCTGATTTTAATGTAGATCATTATAGAAAAAAATTGTAATAGATAACTAGAAATGGTTTCCTATAATCGATTAAGCGTTCCAAAAATTTGTTTAATCTCCATCCTTAACTCCCTGCAGAAAACGGAAGTGATAGGAATCCAACTTCCGGTTTCAATATTGCTCTATGTAAACTAAAAACGATAGGAGACAGCAAGACTGTTCAAAACCCAAAATAGCAGAAATCGACTTTTTTCCGTTTGCAAATTAGTTGCTATAGAGCAGGGTTTCTCCATTTCGAGGTCGCGACCTCTAAGGGGGTTGCGAGAGACTTTCATAGGAGTCGCAAACATAAAAGGAAGGCATAAATGTGATTAGAATCTAATACCCGAAAATATTTTCAAATATTATTTTGAATTTTGTTCTGATAGGCAATTTTTTATTTTTACACATACTGTTAAGAACACACACAAAAAAAAGATCTACTAAACACTTTCAACAGGTGCAGAGTTGTTTAAAAATCAATTTAAATGAAAGAGCTATGATATCAAACTAATGGGAACTGCATATTGAAATACCAGAAAAATACAAATGCAACAAACCTGTGCATTGAAATAAAATAAAAGCTAATGAGATAACTGTGTTGTGTTATTAACAATGGATAAATTATTCTGTCGGCAATAGAGAGATTGCTTTTGTTTAGGATCCTTTGTTGTTCTTTGTACAGTACGCAGCAAAAAAAAAAAAAAAAAAAAACCTGCAACATGAGCATGTAAGTTTATTGTGAAACGACGAAGTCTTTTGTTCCAAAATAAATGTGCAGGGAAGGACGCCGAGGTAACTTCTGGCGTGATTCGTGCCATTTAGACATTAGGTTGATTCCCTGCGCTGTTAGGCGTAGTTTCGCAATAAACTTATATACTCATGTTGCAGGTTTTTTGCTGCGGACTGTACAATTGTAGGCCTACACATATGTGTAAGCGAATAGTATTTTTTCCAGCAAGTTGGCCACAATGAAGGTAGAGTTTTGGTGAGAAATTTTATTTGTTTCCTAAATTTTAAATGTAAACAAATTAGATTTAACAGTTTTTGGTGATACTGAACACATACATAACAATGTGCCAAATTCACAACAATATGAGGTAACTCAAAGTGGCCGCCCCTCGAGAATTAAAGTACTCAATGACTTTTTTAACCACTATCCAAGTTTTTTTAAACCAAAACTAGAATTCATTTTGTTTTTATCATATGACCCAAACGAAGTTATGAAATTTTGAAATTTTCAAACGTCCTTCATTTTGAAACAGTATGACGGATTCGATTTGATGTAATATGTAATTGTAATATGAATGAACTGACCCAATTTGGTTTCAATCCATTCGATTTTAGGGAAGTTACTGTATCCACTATATACAAGAAATGATTTTATTATTACGGAAATGAATGGATATCGTAAGACCTCTGCAATAGGTATACAAAAATCGTACACAAGCTTATAACAAACCAGAAATTATAAGGGGGTCACTGGCAAGAGGATGTGATAAAATGGGGATCGTGATAGGAATTAGGTTGAGAAACACTACTCTAGACTAATTAGTCGCTTTGCTACTAAAATTTGAAAGTAATCCTAAAAATTTTAATTTTTCTTCTTGAAAAAGTTTTCTTGGAACTAACGATTTTACCTTGGAAATTAAGCTCCGTAACCAGCAGGTGAAAGAAAAAATATTTTGATGTTTAATGATTAAGTCTTGGTTTACTTATATTCTAATTAACAGCTACCCTCTTCTTGTTACACATGGCCACTTTTTTGCTTTAAAGAAAAAAATCATACACTTCACTTTTATTTAATCCGGATGTAAGATACTTGAGAGTCGGATCCCGCAAGCGGTCCCCTAATTAGTCATGGTTGCCCTATGACATAATCCCTAAATACCATCAGCATTTCTTCTTATGATAAAGGGGCACGATGTTTCAGTGGTAGAGTCTTGAGCTTTGGAGTATGGGGTTATTTGTTCGATCCCCGCCTAAGTACTGTTTATGTTGGACAATATCGTGTCTGGGTATTTTCTCGGAGTATCCCCGTTTCCTCGCACATTATCATTTTACGTATTATTCCATCCTAATTCATTTGCTTTTATCATCGCCTCCCTTAGCAACGGCGCCGATTTCTCTGTAACTTTGGGGGGGGGGCATTCATAAAAAATACATACAACAATACATATAACAATAAAAATACATGGGGGCCCGCATGAGCTTTGGGAGGCCTGGGCCCCCAGGATCGGCTCCCTTGTCCCTTAGTATAAAGAGACACAATCGTGGGGCGGTAACTGAAAGAATTTCTTCTTATGACAAAAGTTTAGACAACAAAATCCAGAATTCAGACATAGGTGATCAGTTTGTAACTTGCCAAGATCCCGACAGAAAGAAAGATGACGTAATGAGACTGCCTTTAGCCTCTAAAAAAAATGCTAAGAAGCAAGCTAGACTAGAAAAAACCAAGAGATTACAGACTACTCTCGCCTACAAGGAGGTTCTCAGAGAAACCAAAGATAATTTCTTTCAACTCTTTTGCAGTCAGAAACGATAAACAGGATTTAAATAATTATAAAACTCAAACAGAACATGCAACACAAATGCAGATTGTAGATATCAGGTTCCACATTTTTCTTCTACCTTAACCATCTGTATCTTCGACAGAAATTTTGATTTCTTCTTCGTTAACGTTTAGTGTCCCCTTTTGGGAACCGAGGCTATATGAAACATGGATATACAGCTTAAACTGAAATCTCGATCAGTGTAATGTGTTCATTGTGCCTTCCACTCGAAACCGAAACCATGATCCCACGTGCGAAAGTCTCACGTCATAGCTATTAAACCAGCGAGGAGGGCTCATCACGATTCCGTCACTATTTGAAAATATCTACTTGTTTCTTCGAATTTCTTTCCTGTTTTTCGAGTTCTCAGTATCCACAATCTGAATGTCATTAATGAATTAAGAACGCTTGTGATTCAGATAGAACTCTTGCTGACTTCTTTTAAGTGCGATACTTACAACAAACAAACGGATTTTTTATAGAATGCCATGCAAAGAAAACAATCTGTCGACACTAAGGGATTCATGAAGTATGGTGAGGAAAATTGTGGAAGAAGTTGGTTGAAAAAAGAAGCTGCCTCAGAGGACATCTAATTGATCGCATTGTTCTGTCAGATCATTTTCTCCTACGGCATAATGCATTTCAGTATCTGAGATACTTGATATAATTACAAGATGAACCGAAAATCGAACCTGTCACCTACCTATTCTGAGGTATCAATGCTCGCCGTAGAGAATTTTAGTATATTGGAAATGTCTACGAGATATCCCTTAGGTTTCAATGTACTGTGCCTATAAGGGAAAAATATTTTGATATCTCAGAATTGTCCCATAATTTTCTTGCAGAAAACCCAGGAGTTACTCAATGGAATCCTGCAGTACGTGTAAATTTTTGAAAAAGAATGAAATGAAATCTTTAAGTTTTACGTCCCACGGTTATGCCGGTTAGGCTAAAGGAGACAGTGATGATGAGAGATGAGTGAAATGGTGGAATGAAGAAAGTGGGAGGAAACGGGAGAACCCTGAGAAAACCCACGAGCACGGTGTTTGTCCACCACAAAGTCCACACGGCGCGAGCTGGGATCGAACCAGGGATCCCAAGCACCGGAGGTGAACGCTCTGTCACTGAGCCACCGCGCCCCCTGTAAATTTTTCAGTTTAACGTCCCAGGATTATGACTGCTAGCCCAAGGGAGACGGGTGATTTAGGCACGTGAATGATGATGGAAGAATTGATGGAGAAACGGGAGTACCCCCGAGAAAACCTACGAACACGATGCTGTCCACCACAAACATATTTAGCCAGGGATCGAACGACGGACTCCACGCAGGAGAGGTAAGTGCTCTACCCCTGAGCTACAATGTCTCCCACAAGCTTACATGCGAACATCACGATATCTAGGTGCTAATATATATATAAAAAAAATAGGGATGGACACTAAAGTTAAGGAAAGAGCATATTCCTTGATTTCTTACAAAAAGAATATTCGTACATGATCAGAAACAGTACATAAGATTTTATTTCAATAAACTGAGAATCAAAGCTTGAACCTTAAAGGCAGAAAAAAACTAAAATTAAAATAAACAGATTTTTATATATATGATCTGGAAGAGAATGAAAACTAGAAAGTAAATTTAAAACAGAAAAACGTGAAAGAATAAAAGGAAATTGAAGCAATGCGTGCAGAATCCCGTGGGGAGCACCAGATGGGGAAATCCTGTCACGTGACTAATCAACCTGACATTCGTACAGGAGACGAAGGGAGATGTCACAAAAAAGCTCAGGGTCTTTGTACCAAATGAAGACAAGAAAAATGAAGTTCCTTTATGGTTTTGCTCACTTCTAGCACTAACAAAAGTATTGTCTGAAAATGGATTCAGGATTTATTATTCTTGCATTGATATTTAACATTGCAGATGTAAATATCTAATTACTTTGTCCTGTTTAGAACCTGAATCTCATCAATAAATGATTGGAAATTGATTCATTTCAATCAGAAACCTTATGTCAAAATGAGAAAAAAAAGAAAAACAACTCTTGTATTTCAAGGGGACACGATGGCTTAGTGGTAGAGCCTTTACCTCTAGTGCGTAGGGTCACTGGTTCCATCCCGGCCCAAATAAGTTTATGATGGACAACATCTGTGCACGTGAGTTTTCTCGGGGTTCTCCCGTTACATTTTCATTCCATCAATTGTTCCATCATCATTCACTTGCCTTGGTCATTCGCTTCCTTTAGCCTATAGGGCATAATCATGGAACGTTGAACTGAAAAAGCTGAGAAGAAAAATAATTTCTTTTTCTACATTCTTCTTCAGCACAAGCTGGCAACGTGGCTGCTCGCCGTGAAACAGAAAAACACAGTAAGTACGGCAATTTACTTGACAAATATCATTTTGTCACTATAGCTATCGAATCAGATGGTTTCTGGATTTCTGGGTTAACTTTATAAAAGAAGTCACCGCATTTATTTATCGTCAGGAGACGCTAGAGCAATCTCTTTTCTACTACAACGCATCAGTATGGCAGTACAAAGAGGGAACGTTGCATCAGCTTTGGGAACGCTACCCTCTGGTAAGGAACTGGAGGAGATCTTCTTTCTGTAATCATCTCGGCGACAGTTTGAAAGTGCTGTTGCAAAACTTATCACAATAATGTATATTATTTGATAATTATATTATCCATAAACAATACGTTACAGACAGTTCAGTCCAGACCGGTTCAGACAGACAGTTCAGTTGGATTATACACTGATGAAGACTGATGAAGTGATCTGCTGGACGAGTGAAACAACTATTTGTGTCTAAATGGTGGATAAGTTGCTTTATAATACCGTTTTATATCAAGCGTTTTCTCCATTTTTAAATATTATATGAAGATTAGAATTGTTCAATAATATTAGTAATGTAATAATTTAATATGTAATAATAAACAAAAATATATTATTTGCTGAAAATAATTCTTTTTTTTCTTGTATTACCACCTGGATTATAAATAATAATTTCGCTGTTTTGTTTATGTAAATTTCAATTTTCTGGCAGTTTGGTGGTTTTCTAAAACCTTAAGTACCAGGTGGAAAAATGGGGTAGACGTACTAAACTCATGGGAAGTAAATCTTTGAGTATTCGGTTCGAATGTTGTTGGATTGAATTGCTACAACATTGCTTCAAACAAGTGCTGTTTTTACTTACAGGAAAAAAAAAATTACATGAACAAAATGTTGAAAAATACAATTATTGTTGATATCATTTGGTGAAATTGCTACGAAGTTGGATCAAATATATTCTTATCACTTTACGAAACACAAAAAATAAGGGAAATTATTGCAAACCATTTCTAGGTAGTTTTCTATTCGGTTGTATATACAATGCATTTTGAAATAGCCTAACAGCCTACAAGACGTTCGTAATTTTACTGCTAAATACCTTGTTAAAGAATTTCCAAGGCTGAGTCCAAATATATAAAATGAAATATTTCAGTTTAACGTCCCAAAATTATGCCCGTTAGACCAGGCCTAAAATTTAGGGGGGGGGGCAGAAGTTAAGGGTGCCCGATCCAACCATATTATAGTCCATCACCATATTATAGTTCATTTGCAAGCCTACCGTGAAAATTTTAGAGGGGGGCCAGCAAACATTTAGGGGGGCCGGCCCCCTTAGACCCCCCGTGGATACGGGCCTGGTTAGACTAAGAGAAACGATGATTAAGCCAAGTGAATGATGATGCAACAATTTGTGGAATGATGCAACAATTAGAAAACCCATGGACACGGTGTTGTCCACCACAAGCTTACTCGAACCAGGGACTCCGCGCACCAGAAGTAAGGGCTCTACCACTGAGCCGCTATTCCATCCCCCCCTAGTCTGACAGATGAACATAGGCGTTCCATATGACTTATATGACTTATGCATAGCACACTATGAATTCTAATAAGTCATATATTATATGTTAAGATATACTAATAAATTACATTAATATATGATTGACTATTGATGTGACATTGTTCAACATCAATAACTAATCTTATACTATGCACAGCTAGGGTTTAATACAGGTAATGACAAAATAGGAGAAACTTCGTAAAAATCTTTGAGTTTAACTTTCCATGATTATACCCTTTAGATATTGAGGCAAGTGAATGATGATGAAAGAAATAGTAGAATGAGATTGTGGGAGGAAACAAAAATACCCCGATAAAAAAAAAACACACAAACACGACCTTCTCCACCACAAACTTACTTGACCGAATCTAACTAGGGACCCCACCAAGGGCGCCTATGTTGTGGTTTTCAAGGAGGGGGGCAAGTATAAGCAACGTTTCAAATAAAGTTTCAAATTTTGCTGTAACTAATGTAAAAATTCTATTGCTATTAGTATATCTTAACATATAATATATAATATATGATCTTAACATATAATAAATGGGTTTTCGATATTCCCAAGTACAATTCCCTCTTAGGGGGCGAGCACCCCACCTTGTCCCCCCTGATGGGCGCCCTTGGACCCCACGCACTAGAACCATCGTGCTCCCGGAGGAACCTTCACGTCATTGATTCATTACAATTTCATTCTGTCTTCTTACATTGTACGAACGAAATGTAACAATATATTACTGAAGAATATTTATGTGACAGAGTATTACGTTTACCATGTCTTGATGTTTCAGTTATACGCTTCATCAATTTGTTAGAATATAGGATCTCCAAGAGAAGAATGCAGTGCCTGGATTGATTGTATGAATGGATTTCAATATCGCTTTCAGCAGCTACAGTTTAACGTGGGGATCCAAACCACATAAGTTCTCACTGGTAAATGAAATCCATATCTTTCGCGAGAAAGGCGAGCTTCCAATGTCTGGATTAGATAGTACTGTATTACAGTATATTCAATACAGACTAATTAGTGAAATGAAATCTTTGAGTTTTACGTCCCACGGTTATGCCGGTTAGGCTAAAGGAGACGGTGATGAAGAGTAATGAATGAAATGGTGGAATGAAGAAAGTGGGAGGAAACGGAAGAAGCCCGAGAAAACCCACGCACACGGTGTTTGTCCACCACAAAGTTCACTTGGCGGGTGCTGGGATCGAACCCGGGACCCCAAGCACTAGAGGTGAACGCTCTATCACTGATCCACCGCGGCCCCAGAATGATAAGTGAGTACATCCTCAGTAATAGACCGTTTCTCTATTATTTACTTAGATTGAATCTTTAATTGTAGTCATTGTTATTGACGTATCTATCGACTCAAAATGTCCGAGTTCAATCTCCCCTGTGGGCTTATTTTTCAACTTTATTCTTGTAAAAATGCTTTATTATCTAAAGGAGATGGTGAAATTGAATAATTATGATACAATTGGTGGAATAAAAATGTGGAAGGTAACGAGAGAATGCCCACAGAATTCACGGACACGATGTTCTCAACAACAAGCTTACATTGTGTTTTCGAATATCGGACTCTTCGCATCAGAGGTGAACGCTGTACTACTATACTACTGCGCTTCCACTTCAGATGTGTCTTTTAAAAATATTCTTGATCGTAGAGAAGTATTAAAACACCTTTAAAGGTAAAAAAAAAAGTGATAAGTACCATTTAGGACTTCAGTCCTAGTTCCGGTAAATATAAGGGGAAAATATATACCTTTGTCATATTAATAAAACATTCATCCTAGAAAAAAATTCAGTAATATTACAATGGGTTATTAGTAACTGAACTTTTTTCTTACGTCACCGTTACATTATAATTGAGAATAATATGTGAAATACGTTATTTAAATATAGTGTTTTTATGTGAAGTGCGTTCTCAAACCTAACTGTAATTTAACAATCTGTCACGATAACTCTTTTGGCAATGAATCATCGTAAATTTTGTGTATAACCTTATAGTGCATTGTTATTGTGGTGCTTTGTCATAACACATAATACTCGTTAAGGGTGAAACATCTTGCACCGTTAGTAGAACCGGAACCTGAACTATTTTATGCTACCAGTGACTGCAGTTCATTATGGATACTGTGCAAAAGCCATTATTTTTGTTCTCGTGGAGGACGATTCGTTCTTCCGCTTGTCTGCGCTTCGCAATTCATTCCTCGTTACATTAAACAGACTACTCGCTAGCGTTTTGTGGAGGAATTCGTACATTCAATGGGATGTTGTATAATAATGAAACAACAGCTGTAACCTTTATTTTTTTAAAAAACATGACAAATAGAATCTTACTTTATACAGATTATACGAATGAGTTTTGAGTGTAAAAGATGTATAATGGGCTGTAATTAACATGCATTATTGTCTTGTCTATACGGTGAATCATCATCATCATCATAGGTATTCTACCATTACTGGCAGGTCACTTCCATGCTCCATAATCTTCCGCTAACCTTTTCGTCTTTACGTACGCTTTTTCAGTTTTTGATATCGTCCATTAACTGTAGTCTTCTTCGCCCCCTTCCTCTCTTTCCTGCCACCATACTCTCTACCATGACCCTCATGATACAGTTCTTTCTTAATCAATGTCTCAAGCAGTTTCTCTTTCTCTTATTAATAATATCTAAAATTGTTCTTTGTTCCTCACCATTTCTAACACCCTCTCATTCGTTTTCCGCTCGACATAGCTAATTTTCTCCATTCTTCACCACACCTTCATTTGGAAAGCTTCCAATCATTTTTCATCATTTTTGCGCAACGCCCATGTTTATGAACCATACAGTACAATACTCCACTTGCTATATTTCTATATGAGCACATCACTATCAAAATACAAGTTTTTGGCTTTGATGAAAAGGACTTTTCTTTAGACTTTAAAACCGTCTTATACATAAGAAATAAATGTTAATTGAACGGTCTCTGTGCGTCCATCTGTATCTTGATAGATATCAGACCTAATACGGTCAAAGATAGCAGAAACCGGCTTCCAGATAGGGATTCAGACTCTGAGAAATAAATTATACCTTTGTCCTGATCCCTGTTTTCCAATATAAATCCATCTCTGGTTTCAATTTGCCAATCGCAACGCAAATAGTAGTGGCCACGACAAGATACCAGACAAAAAATAATATTTTTTACTCTAGTCTCGGCGAGCAGGGTGGCTCAGTGGTTGAGTGCTTACCTCTAGTGTGCGGGGTCTCTGGTTCGATCCCAAGCCAAGTAAGTTTGTGGTAGACAATATCGTATCCACTCTTTCGGGTACACTAGTTTCCTCCAACATTCTCATTCCGCTAATTCTTCCATCATCCTTCCCCTTGATCGTCAGTCTTCCTTAGTCTAAAAGGTGTAATTGTGGGACGTTAAACTAAAAGATTTCATTCAATTTCATTAGTCCAGTCTCTTTCATGATTCTTGAGATATACTTCCTGGTTTCATAAGGGCAGCGGTGGCTCAGTGGTAGAGCGTTCACCTTTGGTGCATGGGGTCCCAGATTCGATCACGGCTCCCGCCAAGTGAGCTTCGTGGTGGACAAACACCGTGTACGTGGGTTTCCTCGGGGTTCTCATGTTTCTTCCTACTTTCTTCATTCCACTATTTCATACAGTTCTCATCATCGCCGTCTCATTTAGCGTAGTCGACATAACTGTGGGACATAAAACTTAAAAATTTCATTCCATTTTTTTCCAGGTTTCATTTTGGTTGTTGAAACTCTTTCCTCGTCTTGTCTTGGAAAATTTCTCTTCTTGCTTTCTAAATTTTGGTTGAAATTTATGCACTGACTTTTTTTCAATAATTTCATCTAGAAATTATCAAAATTCCTCTGCATTACGAAGCTGTCCACTAATTATGTAATATAACAGGGGCAGTACCGTGGGGGCGCCGATGTAAGGGGCGAAAAATTCGGGAGAAAAAAGAAAAATATAGGAAAAATTACTTGGAAAATATGTATGGGGGCGCCATCGTATACTCTCGCCCCGGGCGCTGATTTTCCACGGCACGGCCCTGTAATATATTAACATTTAAAATATATTTAATACTAAAATATATTGTGTAACGACTTGCATATTTTTAAACGTTGATAAATGTTCTTCGTTATGTTTGCATAATCATTTCATCAATGTATAAAATTTATATTATAAATCACGTGACATTGATCCAGTGTTTGAGATCTATCAGAGCGAACGAACAGACTGTGAGAATCCAAAAATCCGGTCATGTAGAAGCCATAAAATGTTGAAATTCGTTAAATTCTCGTATTCGATTATGTTCAATCATCTGACATTCTTCTATCAAATCCTCTCTTGAAAGTTAAAATTCAAAATGACAAAATAACAATGTAGTTAAACGAATACAGAAAAGTAATATAACATAAAAATTCCATTGCTATTTATTTTACAAAAGTTAAGAGAAGCACTGTATTCAGTGGCGTATTTAGGGGGTGGGTTCCGGGCTTAAGCCCTCACCGAAATCTTATTTAGTATAGTAAAGTAAATTAAATATCTTGCAGAATTTTCACATTTCCAGGCAAAGCCCCCCCCCAGAAAGTTAGCAAAGCCCCTCCCGAAACAAAATCGTAAATACGCCACTGACTGTATTTGTATAACTTTTTCAAAATCACACATTTTTAGTCATCTCAATCTGAAAGATTACAATTCAGTAGAGCTATTTCTCCGTAAAATAACAAGCTTGTTCCAAACTTTAGCAGATTTCTGGGCCTGTGTTTGATAGTAACACCGACTCAATCGAAAAATTAATAATACCTGATTTCCTATTCTCCAGCAATTGAAAAACCAAGCAACCAACTACTCAAACCAACGCTTTCATGAAAAACATAATACTTTCTTGCTTGTGATTTACTTGCCCATTTCCTTTTCACTTGTCTCAAACACATTTACCCAGATACACAACGAGATTTATGGTCCTTATTTTTATCCTTCCTGATTTCGACTTCTTTTTCTAAATCCACAGTGTTACGATTTATTTCGCTTACTACAAATTCTGTCCTGTAATTCTACTCGCTACATTTTCGATATGATGTCATTGAGAAATTACAAAGACATTTATGTTTTAAAAACATTGCTGGAAAAGAGTATTCCATCTCTCCGCCAAGTAGCCCCTTCCGTCTCCACATATAGTGCCTCCAACATGAAAAACAAATAACAACAAGTATTTTCTTAACTGCAACTAATCCCTTCATCTGAGTTTCACTCACTCTTCCTCACAAATCAAAATAAATTCTCCATTTCATCTGGTAAATTTCTAAAACAATTGTTAACCCGTATTCTTATTTATAAATTATAAAATTTGATTTTTTATTGTTCATATGCAACACCATCATAAAAGAATATTCTGCTAAAAGCTCAAATAAGAAATTTTCAATTTACCTATCACTAACAGATGGTCGTCATAAATTAGTTTAAAAAATAAACACCGAAGAAAGATAACAAGAGCTTGATCATTTCATTGAGTATTGAAATAATTAGAAGTAAATTTAGAAACAAAAATATTGAAAGCAAAACTCCATTTATTAAACTGATAAACCTTATTAAAAGCAACTATTTATATTCCCATTAAGTTTAACAAGGAGTTTAACTCCTACAAGCTTGAAATGCAAGGTCAAGCTAAGTCCAAACAAAATTGAAAATCATGTTCCGTAGTGAAACACAAAGTGTACCAGTGAAGCCACATCTAGCATCTTGGTGCTAGATCTAGCATAATTCACATGCATTTAGCATCTAGCATCTTGACTTTAGCATCTTGGCCAAATCTAGCATAATTTCATTCTTCCCTCTGATGAAGAGAAAAAGAACGAAAATTTAGATGGTTCAAAGAACGTCGGGAATTATTCTTCTTAGTTGAAGCGATGGTTGGAACAATGAGACCAGTCAGTATTTCCGCTGTTGTAATGTATTGTTGAATTCAGAGAAATGTTCAAAAATAACAAAACGTGACTCTACAAAGCATATTTACTTACCTATAGTTCTATTACTGTCAACTGAAACCTGAATGTTTGGTTATTTGGGATGGTTCTGTCCCTTTCAATTTATAACTTGAGAGGGGAGGGATATGGGCGTCAGGGGGCAGCTAGTAATACACTAAAAGAAATGCTTCAGACCTGTGTCGGAAGCGGCATGTTGTGTATATATTTCTTAAAATGTTATCCATTCATAAAACATAAATTCGACCTTCCTCCCCTATAATATGCCATTTACCAATTTATTTCATTATCATTCCTGACAGCGTCATATTAGCTTTGTACATGAATATAGCTGAAATACTTCATTAAAATAATGAAGATAAGTAGGGGCGGGCCTTTAAAATTAGTTAGGAAAGATAATTCGAAAATCTGGCATAATTTACAAAAATCTAGCACAAATTAAGACCCGTGTTTGGAATCATCGCGAGTCTCAAGTGTGGCAATCCTGAAGTGTACTGTACCAGTCGCAATCCAGAACGTTTTACTCAAACGCAAAGTGTACTGTACCAGTTGCAATCCAGAACGTTTATATTAAGCTCTCTTGGACTCTGCAATACCACTTCATTGGACAACAGCCTCTATACCTGGGTGTAACAATTGACAAACATTTAACCTGGAAGTCTCAATCTCCAACAACTAGAAATTAATATGCGAGGCCGTTTAAACCTATTACGCGACCTTAAAGGCTCCACAGGGGGTTTTAACACAAAACTTCTCCTGCTTACCCATAAAGTCTTTGTACGATTACGCCCAGCAATTATGTAGGTCATCTCGACTGGTTATCAGCAGCCCAACTTTCTATGAGCACCTGAAAGTTCTCGAACGACGCGTCTTTCGCTGGCTTATTCTCTTGCTTTCGATACCCCAACTGTTGAAATTTATCGTCATGTGCAATTTACAATCCTTTTGCCACACCTTTACCATCTATACCGATGCTATATCAAAACGCACATCGATCTTCCTCCTTTTAGTACACGAGCTGAGATCGAGGACAAGAAAATATTTTGAAGGTGAACAAGACTAAAGGTGAGGTCGAGAATCTATTTTGGGGCTGGGAAAAAATCCCACCTCTGCTGGTAGATCAACCAGTTGGGAATTGAACACCTTTACTCATGTAATGTCCTTGAGAATACCCCTTGTGCATATGCAACCAACATCACACTAAAGCTAAAAGGGAAGTCTAACTACAAGTACTAATTACGCAATTCTAAAATTTTTAACGTTTATCGGGGAAATGAGCAAAGATGAGACATATTTCAGTCGATAGATTTATTAATGAGCTGATCAAAATTATATACATGACTATAGAAACTCAGCGTACTTTCTGAGAAAATAGAGAGGATATTTGTAAATCTAAAAGTTGATACTGCATGAGAAACATGTCACATACATGGTCCGTTCAGAAACTGTCCGAACTGTCGCGAGAATCGGTCGGGAGTGCGGGTAAGCGGCAGATGGCAGCGGGGACATTAACCTTCAAAATAAGGCCTCGTTTGGTTGCCTGCGAGAAGTGGTTGAGGTACTTTGGAAGAGCGCTACGAACTTGGTGACGACCGACTTCTCCTTGTCTCCCAAGGTGAAAGGGTGGTCAAACGAAATCCTTTTGCGTCAATTCAAGAGATTCAAGTTACTACGACAGCAGTATTAGAAAGGGTGTCAGTCAAGGACTTCCAGAACTGCTACGAACAGTTGGAAAAGTCGCTGTACTCGCTGTAATGAGGCTCTTGGTGCATATATTGAAGAATATTTACAGTAGTTATAATTGTCATCAATAAAGTGTTTGCAAATAAATAAGTTCGGATACTTTTTGAACGGATCCTGTATTGAAGTTAAATTGATCTTCATTCTGCCAATAGCCGGACGACAGTGCACTCTATGGTTAACGAGATATAACCTAATTATTATCAACTCTGAAATTGTAATTTCTGTTTAATAAAAATGTTGTGCAGAGGTATAATAAATATAAGTTGATTGGCCATATCAAGCTGAACAAATCAACGTGCTTCAAGATGAATTCTCATACGTAGTTTTTGAAAAATTCAAAAAAAATAATTTGGTGGCTTTGCTAATAATAATTGTCAGTGTTCATGTTGCTGAAAGATTTCTTTTACATTTATATATGTACTGAAAATGAAATTAAATCTTTAGTGTTACGTCCCACTATTATACCGGCTAGGCTCAACGAGACGGTGATGATTAGAAATGAATGAAATGGTGCAATGAAGAAAGTGTGAGGAAACGGGAGAACCCCAAGAAAACCCACAACCACGATGTTTGTGCACCACAAAGTCCACACGGCGTAAGCTGCGATCGAACCAGGGACCCCAATCACCGAAGGTGAACCCTCGACCACTGAGCCATCACGCCCTCTATATATGTACTGAAGACGTAGCAAACATACACTCTTAATTAGCAGAACATTGTCAGTCTGTCTGTAACGGTGGCACAATACCCATTACAAACATGTAACATCTAATATTTATATTTAATTCTAACTTAAAATAGCTGACCTATTTTATATATTTATTTATTTATTATTTAACAATCACCAGATACAGCTCAGAGGCCATTTTTACAAAGGATATCCAACAACAACAATAACAATGGAAAGGATTTGGGAAGTTGTCGGCCAGGGCCTGTTTAGTAGGTACCATCCCGGCATTTGCCTGGAAGGACTGAGGAAAACCCTGGAAAACCTCAGTCAGGATGGTCGGCAGCGGGATTCGAACCCACGAAGCTCTACCACTTGAGCTACTTCGCCCACGACCTATAGTACTGCATATCAATAATCTGCTTTTATTTTAATCTCACAAAGTTAAGATACCAAAATGCATTAAAAATCATAGTCGAGCTAAATCATAGTCGAGATTAATTAAACGTACCGCAAAGGATTTTCAAATAATATGTGTTATAGCTCCAAGAGTATTATAATGACATATATAGTCATAAAATATAATAATTTATTAATAAATATTATAATCTACAAATTAATTTGTAACTCGGTCTAGTAATTATAATCTTCCATGTTTCCTAATGTTCGAACTTCTAAAAAGAAATCACACAAACTACCAAAAGAATAGCGTGTTTCATACTAACAGAGAAAGAAAAGAACTTACTCAAGATTTCGGCAATAGACTGGTCTAGTTCTAATGCAATTAACTCAGTATCCTCTTGAAACAGAAGCTTTACCGTCGCAGAAATAGACGCTTCCAAAAATTTCTGTAAAAATCGAATACAATGTTATCATGATTTCCCAACTATATTCCTATGTGCTTCATGTGCATTAAATGTGTAAGGAACAACATACAATACTTATACTCCATAAAGTAGAATTCACTAACGAACAAAATGCAGCAAATGAATTTTCAACTTAAATTATGGATGTTTATTATCGTTCGTTATTAGCACCAGGGCTACACAAGACCTTAAGTTGTCGTATCAGAGAAAAGAAATTAGACCCTATATTTGTTTGAAATTGAACCAGAGATACTTCACATCAGGGATAATGAAATGAATTCTTCCAGTTTTACTTCCCACGTTTATGCCGGCAACGCTAAAGGATACAGTGATAATGAGAAATTAATACAATGGTCGAATGAATAAAATGGGAGGAAACGGAAGAACCCAGAGAAAATCCACGACCAAGGTGTTTGTTCACCACAAAGCAAACTTGGCGCGAGCTGGGAACATCAGGAATAAGTGGTGTATGAATGAAAATTAAATCTTTTTGTTTTAAAAAATGAAATGAAATCTTTAAGTTTAACGTCCCACGGTTATGCTTGTTAGGCTAAAGGAGACGGTGATGATGAGAGATGAGTGAAATGGTGGAATGATGAAAGTGGGAGGAAACGGGAGAACCCCGAGAAAACCCACGAGCACGGTTTTTGTCCACCACAAAGTTCACTTGGCGGGGGCTGGGATCGAACCCGTGACCCCAAGCACCAGAGGTGAACTCTCTACCACTGAGACACCGCCCCCTCTTTTTGTTTAATGTCCCACGATTACGCTCTTTAGGCTAAGAGAGACAATGACTAATGCAAGTGAATGATAATGGAAGAATTGGTGGAATGAGAATGTGGTATGGAAAGGAGTACCCTAAGAGAACTTACGTACACGATGTTGGCCGGGGATCGAACGAGGAACTCCACGCTCCAGAGATAAGTCTCCTACCACTGAGCCACCTTGTCTCCTTGCTATATAATTGAAACAGAGCACACTTCATGTCATTTCCGCTGGTCTAGTAGCTTGGGCGGTAACACCTTTTGTTTACTTGTTTCTGAGATCGATTAAAGCTCGGAAAGCATTGAACGCACTACGGTATTTCATATTCCAACTTAAAACTACAGGTTCACGTGTCATATAGCCTCAATGCTGAAAAGGAACCCTAAACTTTAACAACAAACAACTTGTCGTCATGTTTGTTACCATAGAACATCTTCATCACTTGTTAAAATTAGGATCATAATGGCCGCACGTAGGGTAGTCGGTAATTCTGTCGGCTTTGGTGAGAAGTCCCGGATTCGATTTCCGGTCAGAACACTCGCACTAAAAAATGTAACAGCATTATTAGGCCAGCTATTCTGAGTGAGGTTTTCCCCAGGATTTTCTCATTCACACTAGACAAATGCCGTGAAGGTACGTAACGTAATAGCCCCAGGACGATTCCTTCCTTTCCCATTTCTTTCTTCCTTTCCAATTCTCTGGCCAGTGTGATCGCTGAGGAACGTCGTCTCTCATATACGTGACGGGCTATCATGAGCGGCGATGAAATCTGAGGTTCGCTATCATCAACCAGAAACAAACAAACAAAAAAAAAAGCGAGCAAGGAGTGGCGGCATAGTTCTGTCGCAAACCAAATAAAATCCGCACTCAAAAATCAGCCGGAAAGGTCATGCTGACTTTCTTATAGTCATTTTGGAACAGGACATGGAAAAAGGAGTGATAGTAACCAGTGATTTGTATTCAAACCTGCTAAAGAAGTCAATTTCCACGTACAAACAGGCGTAAACAACGAACGCTTCTGTCCTCAAATGTCATCCTACTGCGTGACAACGCCCGACTGCATAGTGTCCGTTTGACCTTTGAGACTATCGATGACATCAAATTTGAGGGTCTCGTTCGTCCACTCTATTCATCAGACCTTGTTCCCAATTAGTTTCATGTGTTTTTACCACTCAAATAAAAATGAAATGAAATATTTGAGTTTTACGTCCCACGGTTATGCCGGTGAGGCTAAAGGAGACGGTGATGATGAGTAATGAATGAAATGGTGGAATGAAGAACGTGGAAGGAAACGGAAGAACTCCGAGGAAACCCACATACACGGTGTTTGTCCACCACAAAGTTCACTTGGCGGGGCTGGGATCGAACCCGGGACCCCAAGCACTAGAGGTAACGCTCTAACACTGAGCCACCGCGGCTCCTTTGGACCACTCAAAGAAGTGATGGGAGGTAAGCATTTCACTCGTAATAAAGAGATGAAATATGTGGTGCACGAGTGGCTAAATCTCGACCAAAATAATTCTTCCAATGTGGTATCCATCCACTTCCGAAGCGGTGCAATACTTGCATTCAACATTAAGGGGACTACGTTGAAAAATAAGAGGCAAGATTACTTTTTCATTGTTACATTCTTAAATGTATTGCAATTTTAAGGTTTTCACTTCATCCTTTCTAGTAAATATTTCGATAATCTTTATTATAAATGCAAGCCTATTCATTCATAATTGTGCGTGATCCTGTTTACTGTCTTTAACTGAGATTATTATAATACTTGTACTAAGAATGAAAATGTGGCATTTGTTATTGCATTACGTATGTCATCTGTTTCCTATTTCTTTTTATTAATTCTATCTGCTGCTTTAAATTGTCTCCGCTCTGCTCACAAGTTGTGCAATAATTTTTGCAAACATGCAGAGGCATTTTTACGCTGTTATACGAATACAGGAAAGAACAAAGAGTAGACAATTGGACGTAAAACAATAAAAACTGTAGAAAAGAAACAATAAAAGCTGTAGAAAAGAAACAATAAAAGCTGTAGAAAAGAAACAATAAAAGCTGTAGAAAAGAAACAATAAAAGCTGTAGAAAAGAAACAATAAAAGCTGTAGAAAAGAAACAATAAACGCTGTAGAAAAGAAACAATAAAAGCTGTAAAAATGAAACAATAAAAGCTGTAGAAAAGAAACAATAAAAGCTGTAAAAAAGGAACAATAAACGCTGTAGAAAAGAAACAATAAAAGCTGTAGAAAAGAAACAATGTGTAACTGTTTAAAAATAAAAGAAAGGAAATAAATTTCCTCTCATAATGTTTTTTTGTAAAGGAAAAATGAAGACATCAGAAAATTGTGAATGATTTATTTTCTAGCATGCCATTTACGCTTTGGATACAATAAGAATAAAATTATATGCAAAGACATGTATGCCCATTCAGCGTGGGAACATGCAGTGGCCTACCATCACCGCCGCTTCCAGACCATCCAGAATCGAGCCGCCCGAGCGATTACAGAACATACTCTGGACAAATATATTACCTATATCAACGATGATTTGGAGCTACCTCTTCTCAGTGATGTGCGATAACGCCAGTCGAACAAATTATGCCACAGTGCCAGAACTCAAGGTAACCTGGCTATAGCTGAAACTGGTACCAAACACCTGCCACCAAGAGTAGCCTATAAAATGTCAGGACTGCAGTAGTTTAATTCCAATAAGGAAACAGGACTCGCGACAGTTCCAGTCCTAAAGAAGAAATACGCTGAAACACGCAAGTCAACCAACACCACACTTTACATGGAAGGCAAAAGGTCGGACGCAAAGCTCCGGGCACCAAAATGTCAAAAAGAAACTTGGGTTGGACTTGACTGCAAAGAATAATGATTTATAATACATATTCTCATTTAACAAGCGCGTACGTAGATATTTATTTCGGAAGGGCTCCGAAGCTTTCAGGGGGTCCAATTTCAATATAAAAGATAAAATATATTAAAATTTGTAAAACCATCCCAAAAATTAAAGTCACAAAAAGTCTAGATTTTATGGTGTCCGAAAAAATGTCTCAAGTTCATTTTTCAGACTTGCGCCCCCCCCTCAAAAATTCCTGCATCCGCCCCTGGTATCGGCTGTTGCCAATTAACTGCTAATATCATAGCGTACATTTTGAAATGTTTTCAAACGTTCATTGCATAAGGAACAGTTTTCCGTATTCTTTCTTTCGCCCTTGCGCCCTGGAGCAACTGCTTCACTCGCTCCATTGTAGTTAAGCCACAGATGCCATTGTTTCTGAACCACTCGTTAGAAACAGAAGTCAAAACTAAGAGAGAAAATTCATAAAAAACAATTATTGACGTAAATAAGGTAACCATGTGAATTTCACATTAAATATTTAAAGTGTGTGGGATCATTGTAAAGAACTCACTTTATTTTTGTTTCCACTTCTGCCTGTTCCATTGGCTTACAATAACGAGTGAGGTAATAGCAAACGGTAAACATAGAGTGTTGATTTGTCGTGACAGCTCTTTAGCTAAAATTAAACATAACGAACAAAAGACGATCGACAACGGCTTTAATTGCAATCATCTTCAACAATGTAGTTGCATTCCAATTGTTAACAGGCCATCAAAGCAAATTGGTTTGTTCAAGGAGGAGGATGAGACTCTAATTGCAGTTGTTTGAAAAAGTAGAAGCCTTGAAATCGACTGGTCGTTTGGGTGAGGAACACATTAATCAACTATTTTCGAACCATTTATTTCTGTCTTGTTTCCCAGATGTTACGGGTGCATTACAACGTACATAAATAACTATGGCAGATGTTTCTTCCAAGAAGGTGTTGATCTGATGAATCGATACAGTAATGAACTCGTCCCAATGAGATAGTTAGAAGTAGTACATTCCAAAAATATACAGCGATATTACCAAATAATTGGGTGAACGTGGGTGAATGTCAATATTGTTCTATCTTGTTATTGCTAAAGAATTATATTGACATAACACTTTTTTATTCTTACAGCGAGTTGGAATATATATATTAAATGTTAGGTTTATATGTTTGTAGCCAAGGAAAATTTATATGTTTTATAGTCAAGAAAAGTTTATATGTTTTTCAACGTTTAAACGTTTCTAGCCAATTCTTTCGACAGTCAGTTCTCGGGTACCATAGCCTCTAGAAAGGTCCCGTTTTCACTAATCGATTACAAATTTCCCGTAGATTGTCCAATTCTAATTGAATATTTAAAACATTGCTGTTATTTCTTTATTACCTTTTTGAAGATTACACTGAAAAATGTTGACATTTTAAGAAAGTAAAGCATCATATTCAATTAGCTATACATTCCAACATCACATTTTTGTATGCAACGTTAGTATATCACTCAGGCGTTTGTTTCATGGCCAAATGATAATTGAAAACGAAGGATAACCATTTATTTATTTATTTATTTATTTATTTCATAAAGACAACACAACAGGCTTAATCCCCAGTTATAGTGTCGTATACAGAATTATTTAACATACACTATTATACATACACAAATATACGTTATCTAGTTATACGTAAGTTATTGCATGATAATTCTTTTAAACTTGTTCTCTGACATACTAAACACATCTATTACATGAAGTCTGATCATTTCATTATATGAAGCACACATTCTCCACAGAGGAGACTTATGTAATATTTTTGTTCTTGCTTTTCTACAATACAATGTCCCAGCGTTTGCTATTCTAGTCTCACCTGTTGGGACACGTAATAATACTTCTGAAACTAATTCTGGACAATCAATTTTACCATTTAATAATTTATGTAAGAACAACAAATCAAAAACACATCTCCTTTTTTCTAATGTTTGAAAATTAAAACTCCTTACCAAGTCTTCATAGGACACATACTTTGGATAGAAACCGGTTTTCTTGTATGTAAGCATTTTTAAGAATTTAAATTGTATATTTTCTATTGCATCAGTGTATTTAATGACATTTGGTGTCCAAACAGTACAACAGTATTCTAATTTTGACCTCGCATATGAGAAATATAACCTTATAAATGTTGATTGTTTGCAGAAATCCTTTTCTATCCTATAAATTAAACCTAGGTTTCTATATGCACTATCTATATGCATTACTCCGGTCTAAGATGAATATTAGTTGTTTGGAGTGTTTTCCCAATGAACACCATATATCACTGACATTATAATTAATTGTGTGTGTAATGTATTTACTTATTCCTCAGGGCAAGAAGAAAGAAAATACTGATCATACATGAATTAGAAACTCCAACCGCAAGTAGTTAGGCTCAAATCTTGCAAACGGTGCGAGATACTGAAAAAAATAATCGAAAAAGTATCTTCTTCATGGTACCCCTTGCCGATTTTTTAAAATCAAGACTTCTTTGACTTGTGTCTGTAAAGGGACACGTACAGATGTTGTGAGGAATGACAAGGAGATTCATGCTCATATGTGAATGATGCGCTGTGTAGAGAGCACAGTTTCAGCTAGTAATAATAAAAATAACCTATCATTATATAGTGTGCTCTTTTCAGCTCTGTTGCCAGTGACGCAACCAGGTTTAACCCATTAGTACATGAAGTTTGTTAGAGGTAATATTTGCGTACAATTTGTTATTTTGGGAGCACTTTAACGGATTCTACCTGGAATTTTCGATTGTAGTGTGCTGCAAGCGTCATAAAAAATCACATACACGAAATACTTGACTAATTGGCGTATATTTCACCAATGTTTTTATAATAAATAATATTTTATTCTTCATACAACATTAACACTTTGTTACTTTGGTTAATGGTTTTAGTTATTGACAACGAATTCATATTTCTTTAGCAGTCACGTACTTGAAATTTCAATTGAAATTGATATTTCAATAACAATGGCCGCCTTTGAAGGATTTGCCCTGTAAAACCAAAGTGCAAGTTTTTTGAGAACAATAGCACACTCTCACCACTGTTAAATGACAAAAGTTCTGGATGTGAGGTTATAATGAATTAAAACGTAATTAACACGACATCCGATTTTTCGGATTATATGCACTAATGGGTTAAATTCATGAGTGGACAAGCGGAGGTGGCAGCTATTTTTCTTTCTTTCTTTTTCTTTTTGTATTCCGAAAAATATGTTATTTATATGGGGCATCTTCTACACCCCAAAATGTTTAGTTTTTCTGGCAGGATTAGAATGATGAAATTTGGCACGATTATAGCCTTCTGGGATTTACTCACAGAAAAATTGTCAAAACTGAATCTTTTTAGTTTTTAAATTGTCTAATGGGGGACGAAGAATTTCCCATGTTATCTTTTAAATAGTCAGAATAAGGAGAAAAAGTTGAAATTCAGTAGAATTGTGGGTGTAAGAGGTGCGAGGCCGTAAGCCTATCAAATGCGAGGGTCTGGGGGCAGAGTCCCCAGCTAAAAAAGGCTAGTAAAATAATAAAGTTATTCTTTTTTTTTTTTTTTTTTTGTATGATTAAGGAAATTGATGCTTTTGACATTCGTATTTTGATAATTCTGGATGCGATCCTCTTGGGATGTTTTAATTTGCTTTCCTCTGAATTTTCCATCTTTCTTATCTATATAACTTGAATAATGACTTTGACTAAAGTCAGTTAATTAATTAATTAATTTAACAATCACCAGATATAGCTCAGAGGCCATTTTACTGGATATCCAACAACAACAATAACAACAAAAAGGATTTGGGAAGGTATCGGCCAGGGCCTGTTCAGTAGGTACCATCCCGGCATTTGCCTGGTAGGACTGAGGGAAACCCTGGAAAACCTCAGTCAGGATGGTCGGCAGGGGAATTTGAACCCACGACCTCCCGAATGCGAAGCCAACGTTCTACCACTTGAGCTACTTCGCTCGGTCAATAGTAAGAGCATATATTGTTTCCTTTTTGCTATGTCCAGGATACATATAAATAAAATATTGACAATTCGGAGCTTCTAATGCATTTGTGAGGAAGACAATATATCTCGATCGTAAACAAATGACTGTGGTTTCCGCCTTCAAAATGAAAAATTCGTCTTGGGCTCGAGGTGATAGATAATGTTGGGATTTCACGACCAAGTAAGTACAGATGAAATGAAATCTTTAAGTCTTACGTCCCATAGCTATTCCGGCTAGACTAAAGGAAACGGCGATTATGAGAAATAAATGAGAAATGGTGGAATGAAGAGAGTAGGAGGAAACGGGAGAACCCCGAGAAAACTCACGCACAGGGTGTTTGTCCACCACAAAGCTCACTTGGCGCGAGCTGACCAAGTAATTCATGCATCAGAGGTGAACGCTCTACCACTGAGCCACCGTGGATCCTACCAACTACAGATTTATGTCTCATATAGCTATGGTACAGAAGATAAAATTTATCTATTTTTGTACTAAATTGATAAATACTATTCACTGGAATATGATGGCCTGAAAGTTCATCTGCCTACTATCACACAATAGGTTAACATTTTACATGTGAAGTAGCAAATGCAGTTTACAGTTTTCTGCTTTACCTAGCACAAAAAACAGCTCGAACTATAGCATCAAACCAATTATCATTATTATTGTCATTAAGGACTTCTTACTAATTATTTATGCTCTTACGTAATTGTGTGTTAGGTATACGTATATACATTAAACATTTAACTCCAATTTTATAAAATGATAAGAAAATCCCTTAAAAAGAGAGAAATTAACACCACATGTTCGGTTTCATCTAGAATGACTATTAGGGCAACCAACTTTATGCTTTATACAGCTGTGTATTATGCTTTATTTTTCCTTTCGTGATGCTTTATTATGTTTTTTTCCTAAATTGTGTCTTAATATGTTGTTCCTTGAATTTTACTTCATTTTTAAGAATTTCCATTAAAAATGAATATGAAACTATTAATTTTGCCCACTAAAAATACATCAATAAATAATACATCATTTTGTGTAGTCTTCCTTAAGCGATGTTTCCAAGAAGAAACTGTAGCTGCACAGTAGACTTCTCATATTTAATGAATTCAGAACAAAGAGTACAAAATAGATTACTGCCTTGTACTTTGAAATGGTCAATTGAGAATTCTCTTACTATGAGATAGCATAAACTCTTGGTTTTGGCATCTTGGAATAATCTCAACCAGTCTTGCCTGCATTTTAACACAAAGTGAGGGACCCCCCTCCAAAAAAATCCTTCTGAGCGGAAGGTGCGAAGAGAGGAAGAATCGAACTTTCCATTATTACGCCTAAAGGCAATTTGTAGTTGATTTCCATTGTTTGTAGCATTGATATCAGCCTTTGTTGATCATTTTTGGCACAAAATATATTAACATATTTTTTTATGTACACATACACTATATAATCAAAAGTATCCGGATACACCCCCCAAAAAAAAAGTTTTTCATATTAGGTGCATTGTGCATCCACCTACTGCCAGGTACTCACTATCAGCTACCTCAGTAGTCATTAGACATTGTGAGAAAGCAAAATAGGGCGCTCCGCGGAGCTCACGCACTTCGAAGGTGATCGAGTGTCACTTGTGTCAGAAGTCTGTACGCGAGATTTCCACACTCCTAAACATCCCTACGTCCACTGTGTCTAATGTGATAGTGAAGTGGAAACGTGAAAGGACACGTACAGCACAAAAGCGTACAGGCCGACCTCGTATGTTGACTGACAGAGACCGCCGACAGTTGAAGAGGGTCCTAAAGTGTAGTAAGCAGACATCTATCCAGACCATCACACAGGAATTCCAAACTGCATCAGGATCCACTCCAAGAATTATGGCAGTTAGGCGAGAGGTGAGGAAACTTAGATTTCATGGTCGAGCGGCTGCTCATAAGCCACACATCACGCAGGTAAATGCCAAACGACGCCTCGATTGGTGTAAGGAGCGTAAACATTGGATGATTGAACAGTGGAAAAACGTTGTGTGGAGTGACGAATCACAACATCGACAACATCGTGTTACACGACCATAACATCCCTATAATGGACTGGCCTGCACAGAGTCCTGACTTGAATCCTATAGAAAACCTTTGGTATGTTTTGGAACGCCGACTTCGTGCCAGGCCTCACCGACCTACATCGATACATCTCCTCAGTTCAGCACTCCGTGAAGAATGGGCTGCCATTCCCCAAGAAACCTTCCAGTACCTTATTGAAAGTATGGTTGCGAGAGTGGAAGCTGTAATCAAGGCTAAGGATGGGCCAACGCCATATTGAATTCCAGCAGTACCGATGGAGGGAGCCACGAACTTGTAAGTCATTTTCAGCCAGGATACTTCTGATCTCATAATGTATACAGGTTCTTGAGTAAAAAGCATTAAGCATTATGCTTTATTTCTGTAAATTATGCTTATAAAATTAGCAAATTTGGATTTGTAAAGTGGTCAAAAACGCAGATGGTGAAAAATTCCGTTATGCTTTTACTGCTTTTTATGCTTTATACTTGCCCTAATGATTATAAAGATTCTTACGTAGCTATTTTGTAGTGTTTCTTCCAGACATGTTTTTGGGAGGGCACTGCCCCCTGAAGCTCTGAGAGTGCCTTCTCGGAGGAGACCAAAGTAATGTGTCTGTATCATAATAATAAATAGAATAGTATCGTGTGAAAATAATATGTGCTTCTCAGAATACTAACATTAAGTTTGCCCTCGGAACATTTTTCTGAACGAAACACTGTTTGTAGTTATATGAATATTAATAAATTCTATTCTAATTCCAATTCTCGAAACATTTGAGGTTTGCTGGAGACACATTTAATATCGCTGTGCATATTTAAATTTTCATTTTTGTGTTTTTTGTCCTTGTGAAAGACCAGGATAAAGAAGAATCAGACGTACTATTAATGTAGTGTGCCGGTGCTGTGCCATCAGTTGTAGCTCAGAATACGTAATAAATAAATGCAACCAAATGGGGATGGAACAACACGGTACTTAACTGTAAAATTGTGGTTGAATTTAAATAAAATTCAAATGTTTCTAATTTAGAAAATGACTAGTTGGGGGAAAGGGTGAGAGAAAGAGAAAGGTTGTAATTAAGGAATAGGAATGAGCACTAGCCTGATAGATCCAACGAGGCTGGCGTCGTCCTGGTCATCTGGAATAATGAATATCTTTCTCTGGAGAAGTCTGGATTAGCTGGAGACAGTCAACATCTGGATCTTAATCCTGTTGAACTTCAAGGGGCGTCGATAATGCTTCTTTACGATAATGTCCTTCTACATCTTCATTCTACTAGACTAGAGCTTGATGAGTCTGCGGTGATAAACCAACAGAATGGTACTCTTGACTTGTGGAGTCGGTGGTCCTCCAACGGTGGGATTCGTTTCTCTCCGATGATCCTGCACCTGTCCCAATCGTGTGTTGAATACCCCTTGTTGTTCTGTTCCTCGTGGTTTTGATCAATTCAAGAATGATGACCTAATCGGGAAGTATCAGGCTGTGCTTGAAGGTATGCGGAAAGGAAAGAAGGAAGCTAGTCGAGTTTATTTAACAAATATGCATTTACAACAGGTGTCTGAGAATGTACACTTCTAGTCAAAGTTTTCTTTCATAAGTTTTCAAAAGTTCATGTTTCTTTATATCCAATACAGAGTTACTTCAGTTACTTCACAGTAGGATCTCAACTAGACCGGGAATCGAACCCGGTGTAGTTGATGGGTGCATCGATCATCGAACGATCAACCATCCTAGTATAGATCATTCCTCTAACACTGTCTGTCTTCCAAAAGAGGCGTATATTTGGGATAAGTTTTGATAGAGACTTGGGTAGGCTAAAAAAAGAAGGAGATTTTCATAAAATTAGTTCATAGAATTGTGAGTAATCAATTATCCAAACTGAATTTGGTTGGTTGAGTAACTGATTTCGACTTTTGCTTCCCGTTCAGTAGCCAAACGTGGTCTACAGCTTAACGTTGCATAGAAACCACATTATGCCGAACGAGGAATCAACCCAGGTCTTGCGTACCAAAAGAGAGTGCTCTAACCATGTAGCTAGAACAGAGTTTCCAAACTAAATTTGGGTGACATGGAGACAGTATACTGTTGCACATTGGTTTCTGTGGCAATAAACATTTAAACATCTTAATCTGTATACAGGTAATTATTACATAGAATGGGTGTGGAGAAGAATGTGAGAATTGGCTGGGTCGAGCGAAAAATGAATGAAAGTGTATTAGAAATGGTGGGGGAGAAAAGAATAGTTTTAGATATTATTAAGAAGAGAAAGAGGAACTAGTTGGGACATTGGATGAGAAGGAATTTGTAGTATCACGAGGGACGTACTAGACAGTATGGTGGCAGGAAAGACAGGGAGGGAACGAAGAAGACTACAATTAATTGACGATATCAAAACAGAAAAATCATACGTGAAGACGAAGAGGTTAGCGGAAGACCGTGGAAGCTTCTCAGTTGCTTATGGTGAGAGTACTTATGATGATGATGATGAGAATTACGTAGTATTCTAACATGTTTATCTAATACGGTCACAACACCACGTATACAGTTTCACCTGCTGTCTTTGTTGCGAATTGCAACTAGAATACGTTTGTATCTTATCTCATCGAGAAAAGAGTAGCCACGTTTATCGAATGAAGAATTCGTCTTCCAATTTCAAGAGAAGAAAAGCCTAAACAGATAGAAAGGAGGAGAAGGAAGGATGTTCTTTTGCTAACAGAGTTGTGTGAAAAGACTTTTCTTCTCATTGCAATTCGAACCAACGCTTCTGTTCAGTTTCCAGTCAACTTCCTGCTTATTTCAGGATCCAGTTTTCTACCTGACTTTGTTCACAAAAGCGTCTAAAAGGAGCGGAAGAAGAACTTCGCTTCTAGCTTTGCAACACAATCTTCTGTATTGAAGAAAATGAAAAAGTTATTTTCCTAAAATAATTAGCATATCCCTTTTTCCCATTCACAGTTTCTTTATTCTGTATATATTAAGGTGGTTCTTATATTTCAACTTCCGAGGGTTTTTTTTTGTGTCTCACCCCTACATTATTTATTGTATATATTAGAGTGGTCCTTATTTTATAACTTCCGAGGTTCTTTGTGTCTCACCCCAAAATTCTTTTTATATTGTCTATATTAGGGTGGTACTGATTTTCCAATTTCCGAGACTTTTTGTGTCTCACACCGAATTTCTTTTTATACTGTATATACAGGGCGGCCCAAAAGTAAGTATACAGTCCCGTACTGATCAACTCATTATTTATTATATATATAATTTATTGTTATCAATCAGATAGACTTAGCTTCTTTATTATTTGTTCTTAATGTATTTTTACTTATATCTTAAGCTCGGAACTGTCGAAGAAAATAAACCTATAACCTAGAATGTTACATTCGATCAATGGAGGGGGTACTTTTGGGCCACCCTGATCGCTATTTCTCAACTTCCAAGGTTTTTCCTGTGTGACCACTAAATTCTTTTTATATTGTACATATTAATGTGGTCCTTATTTTTCAACTTCCAAGGCTTTTTGTGTCTCACCCCTAAATTCTTTCATATCATATTAAAGTAACTCATGAGGGGACAAATGCTCTATTTAATAATCTTAAATAGTATCCCATGCGATATGAAGTTTAAAATGCATTTACAGTGTACAATATGAGGCAAAAGGTACCATGTGAGTTTAGACCGAATAGAGAGAGAGACAGGGGTAATGAAGGTAAAACAGAATCTATTACTGTATACTACTATTATGGCGGCCATCTTGGATTCATCAACAGAATCTTCAATACGGATGGGTCGTGTGTGTGACAAATTTTGGGATACTTTTCTTCATAAATATACGTCTGACTTTATTTTCAACTTGCCTTTTAATTATTTAATAGTTGTTACCTTCAGAATATTTGTTTATTGATTTACCCTTGTGTTTCCAAAATTAAAAAGGTACGTTTGACTCATATTGTGTCTTGTACAGTCAGTGATAAAAGTTCTTTCCGTTTAGTAAAATTCATTTTCAGAATAACGGTGGTATGGCTGGAACATACAGAAAATTATTAATTTACTGTAAACTATACCCAAATATCCTTCCATTCCGCAGTTATTTATGAAACTAATTGCATGAAGGGAGAAAAACTTTTGTCGTTGACTGTATATGCATTCAGAAATTAGGGCAACATTTAAATTTCTTTAATTGAACTTTTTTCTCCTGGACTAATTTAGTATGATGTTAAACGATTTTAGAGGGTGGAACTACAAAAAATCGTACGAGACGAAAACTAAGGATCACCCTAATATATACAACGTTGATAACACGTTAGGTGTCTCTGTTGGCAATGACCGCAGCTCCAAACTATTAGCTTAAACTACGTACTACGTAAGGACCTGTAGAACAGCAGTGTACAATGTGCAATGAGTGAGGTGATAGCATAAAATGGGCGATCTCTCTGATTTCGGAACAGGGCAAACAATTAGCTCTCAGTTACTTGATGCGAATGTGGCGAAAGGGGCAAGGGTGTTAGGCGTGTCGCTAGGGACAATGTTCAAGATGATGATGACCTACAAAGCTTACACCAAAATCGCATCAGCAAAGAGGAACAATAATCAGAAGAAGACCCTCTTTGACAGTTGCCGGCGAGCATTAAAGTGGATTAGCACACAGAACCGTTGAGCGACTATGGTGCAAGTGACCGAAATTCTCAAGCATCAGTTCTAATATCCTGTGTTGACAATCACAATTCGCCAAGGGTTGCATAATGGATACACGATGTCCGATTGCATCAGCAAAACTGCTGATAAAGTACCATAAATGTTTGGCACATCACCAATGTTGCCGCAAACATGCAATATGGAAAATTGTTGACTAAAACGTATGATATGGTCTTACAACATTCTGGTCTGTATTTACTACATTACAATGAAAACAGGCTAGAATCCAGAGTATAGCAAGTCATCTTTTACTATCTTTAGCTACCTTCATGACAGTTCTTCGATTTCATTTCGAAGGCAGAGAAGTCAGGCACTCCTATTTCTACCTTCTGCCGATTGGTGAAGCATCGTGATTTCAGGAAGTGCACCATGAACAGAATACGAAGGGGGAAAGGTCGAAACTATATGTCGTGTATGACATCACTTTAATGTCATCAAGATCCTGAAAAGAGAGAGAGAGAGAGAGAGATAACAGATCAAGTTGGTAACCTCCTGTTTTGAAGTCTTATTAATTTATGATTATAAATAAGGTCAAAGTGTATAAGCTCAATTACGTAAGAAGAAACAATAAACCTTGCTGGACGCAAAATATTCATATTTATTTCTTAGTATGATAATTTATAAAATATACATTAATGATAAATAGTTCCGAGGAATGCCACTAAGGCTTTTCCTCTTAAATCATTTTACAATAACTAAGAAGCTATAATAGTAGCTTCGTATATTTGCGGATCAATATTTGGTTACTTTATTTCTATGGAGAAAAATACATTTGAAAGAAGTAAAATTTGTATTAGTAATTGCTCTACGTCCTCTTATACATATTGGTTTTGTTTGTAATATTACTACGTAAATATAATTACATTATTTCTCCACGTGGAGGTAAATTAATTACATCATTTGTACGGTATTATCTAAATGTTAACGTAGAAGAAAAGCACATAAATTGTCTTTGTAAACTAAGGTCGTCATTTTTTTCTAAGTAGAAAGAAGGGTAATTTAAAATTATTTGTAAATTCGAAGCAAAACTTGTAAGAAAAACTGTATTGCCGCAACTAGGGAGGAGAAGGTGGGGCACTTGCCTCAGGCACATTGTTAGAAGGATTATGTTAGTATAAATTGGAGTGTCAAATTTGGATTTTTACTCGACGTTGTACTTGCGGTACACAGTTACCAAGAGACAATTTCAAAACGCTGGTATCGTAGTAAAACGCTGTAGTTGTACTAAAATTCAATACGGAAATGTTGTGTGCAAAATGCTTTTTAGAAATATTTTCTATTGTGTTAAAATTTTAGATGTTGGGATGAGGGGCGGCAAATAATTTTCTGCCTTTGGGCAGTGAAGCCCTGTACACACACGGTATTTGTTCACCTCGAAGTCCGCTGGCTAGAGCTGGGATCGAAAAAGAAACTCCACACACAAGAGCCAAGCACTATACCATTGAGACACTGTTACCCACTACTAGAATATTTTATTACTGTGTGCCATAGATATGCTTTTGCTGTCCGTATTTAAATATTTTATGATAAGCAATAAAGTAAATGAAACAATATAGGGGAAGATGGGGCAAGATGATACAGTTGTTGTGTTTTATCACGTGATGAAAGTCTATTCATCGCAAGTCGCAGCTTTTTATACCAACAAAAAGATTGGTATTTCTAGTACAAACGAACAAAGTGATATTGATGTTCCCTCAGTGGTTGCCGAGGAATATTTCTTCTTAATGACTAGGTTAAAAATATCATCTTACCCCACATACCGTAGCATGACGATATTACTACTGGGGCAAGTTGATACAATATTAATGCTTTCCTTACATATAAATAATATATAATTTTGTAATCTTGAAGTATAAATAACTTATATCAAACATTTAAGATTTATATTAGTGATAAACACAAATGTTACACTAAGAAATTCAACGAGGAAAATAAAAAAGCTAGGTCAATACGTTATTTGTAATTTGAAAATAGAAACCTAAAAAGGATTAGTCTACTCATAGTCTATATTCAGATTATGCTGCCAATCTTATAACTTTAAAATAAAACTTTTATTACATATTTTTCTTTCGCTAATAATAATTTTAACGAGAAACGAATTAGCTAATTTCGAAGTTATACAGAATGTAAATAATAATAATAAAACTTAAATAGAAACTAAATCATTCACAACTATCTATCGCAAATCATTCACAACTTACAGATATCACTCATCACCACAAAATTCACAAATAAAAGGACCATCACCTTTATGACTTGTGCAGTTCCCATGGAACCACTGTTAGCAGTCACAAAACTCAATACAATCAGTGGACGGAGATAGATATATTTTTCTGAACATATTGGGCAGTAATATTCACGTTTGGGTGCTGATGACTTTTTGATATTTTTCTCCAGAATGCGTTTTCTCTTTTTATCCTTTGACGCAATCTTTATCATTTTTACTAGCTATTAAATGAATCATTTACAGCATGACATGACCTCAAGGAGAAAAGCACAGGTTTCCGAACTTCAGATATGCTTTTCTGAATAGTTTACAAAGTGTGACTTAACGTACTTCTTCCCTGTACCCCTCATATAAATAATAACGGCGTAAGATGATACATGTACCATTTTGCACCACGTCTTTCTGTATCAACTTGGAACGAAGTACACTTGCAAATATTTTTCGTTATTTTGCAACACTGCTTGCACCTATGGCGCCATGAGGCCTATATGTTTTTGTTTACAACACTCGCCGGTTCTCGTCGTAACGCTTAGAATTTTCACGTTCGCGCACTACATTTATAAAATGCTTCAGTACTCGTCAACTGGAAATTACAGTCACACTACTATTTTTCTTTCATATTAGTTAAACATACCTGTTTTTAAAGAAAATTCGCCACCATTCGTGCACCTTGATTTCGCATTTCTCAATTTCTACACGATTAGTTACTGCTTACAAGTATAGTCACTAGAAGGAAAATAACGTCTATCCCCTTGCATGATCTTACCCCCTTTTCGTATAAATAATTTAACGTTCTACTTCTAATCTCTTTAGGGTCAAGTAGACGTAAGAATAATTTAGTGTTCATGAAAGAAATGATGGAATGTGAATGTGGAAAAAGACGAGATAAACATTGACCAGCTAAAACATTATGACCACTTATATATGGTTTGTCCACCTTTGGTTAGAAGGACAGCACCACTGCTGTTTGGCATTAAAGCAATGAGACATTGGTAGGCGGTTGGAGGCATGGCTCACTACACCTGCATACATAACTCACTTAATTCCTGTAAATTCCGCAGAGGGAGAAATGAGGTTCGATCTGATGTTCAAAGACATGCCAAAAGTATTCAGTTTGGCAAAGATCAGGTAATTTTGGATACCATTGCAGCAATTGATATACACCGTTATGTTTCTCGAACCACTGCAGCATTGTCCTTCTGACAAAAAGCGTTGTCTTTCTGAGAGATGTAATTTCCAGTTGAGAATATGGCTGACATGAATGAGCGTCTCTTTACTTTATTTCATGGTTCTTCCATATTCACTTTCAAATGATCGGCGACAGTTGGCATATAAAAAATGCAATTCTTTATCCCTAAGTACGTAAATAATTAACTGTTCACATGTGTACGAAAGATTCATCTTAATTTTTATTCATCAGTCATGTTATTTCTTTCTTCTAAATTCATCTCCCAAATCTGATATATTTGTTGCTTCTTTTTTTTCTAAACGTTTGTGTACTAGAAGGACAGAAAGTGGAGCAGAAAGCGCGTAAACTATACCCAAATATCCTTCCATTCCGCAGTTATTTATGAAACTAATTGCATGAAGGGAGAAAAACTTTTGTCGTTGACTGTATATGCATTCAGAAATTGGGGCAACATTTAAATTTCTTTAATTGAACTTTTTTCTCCTGGACTAATTTAGTATGATGTTAAACGATTTTAGAGGGTGGAACTACAAAAAATCGTACGAGACGAAAACTAAGGATCACCCTAATATATACAACGTTGATAACACGTTAGGTGTCTCTGTTGGCAATGACCGCAGCTCCAAACTATTAGCTTAAACTACGTACTACGTAAGGACCTGTAGAACAGCAGTGTACAATGTGCAATGAGTGAGGTGATAGCATAAAATGGGCGATCTCTCTGATTTCGGAACAGGGCAAACAATTAGCTCTCAGTTACTTATATAAATAATATATAACGTAACGAGTAACGAGAAACCGTTGCATGTTACTGCGCATGAGCACATGCAAACAGCTCACTGTCATTCGTGCGTAGCTGCAGATATCAATTATGTGTCATAAGTATCTCAAAAAGTATACACCTAAAGGAAGTACCTCGAACATGAAAGATATATATCCCAAGTGACGACATAAAAACAAATGACTATCACAGTGCGAAACTGAGCCAGGTATATAGATGTTACATTTGTGGTACATAGTCGCAAATATCAATTAGTTGTAACAACCACCTAAAATTTTAGGTAGCTGAAGTACATACTTAGCACATGAATACCATATGTACCAAGTATAGCGTACTTAAAAAGCAGCTGGGACACCTAAATGGCACGTGCCTAACACATCTTGTGCTGTTAGGGTTGGTATTTTTCCATAAAAAAGCTCACTTGGTGAGAATCTGGAATCAAACCAGTGCCTCCGCATAGCGTAGTCGCTAACGCTTTAACCTTCGTTGCGACTGGTTGCGTGTTCGATTCCCGGTAGAGGCATTCGGTCGAACAAGCATATAAATCTTTTTCAGGTCAACCATCCTGAATGAGGTTTTGCTGGGTTTTCCTAATTCACACTAGGCAAATGCCGGGCTGGTACCTAACTTACAGGTCCCAGGCCGCTTCCTTCCTTCCCTGATCCTTTCTTCCTTCCGTTTCCCCGGATAATGTGCTGGCCGAGGGACGTCATTCCTCATACTTGATGGGCTAAATGGCCATAGATGCCGAAAGCCCAAAAATCTAAACACAAAATATTAAATCCTGGAATCGAACTAGGTATTCTATGTAGTAAAGATGAACACTTGTCACTGACTCACTGTGGCCCCTCATTCAAATGATTTGATCTTCACTGTACTTAATACAGTTTGAAATATAGATTATAATCAAAATTAATATTTTCGTAAATCCTACACTTCTTAATGCCTTACATTCTTCCTGCGTTTCCGCACAACATTGCTTTCGAGACATACATTATTTCCCTTCCATTTTCGAAATTTCTGAATATTATAGATATGAAAATATGACCTTTTATAACAACGAAAGGTTGAATCATTTATTGTTGAGTGAGCGTGGCTTTAGGAACGTAGTTTCCAGTTATAAAGAACGGAATAAAGGCAGAAAAGAACAGATAAAAATAAATGGGAATTGTGAACGTGCTGGTATCTGTTGCTAATCTCTGGTTGAATGGGATTTTAGAAAACATCTCTTACAGAGTGTGTGTGTTTAATCGAGGGTACGATGCCGATGCTGTTGAAAATCCCACTCAAGGCTTTCCTCCTACGATTCTTCAAAGAATTGCATTTTTCTCCTCTCTACCTATTTTTTCTCTTTCCATTCTCCTTTAGATTATGCTTCTGATTCTATTTCGTCTTTTTTTCCTATTCTTGGAAAAATGTCAGGTTCAAGAACAGATCTTTCTTTTTTATGTGAGTGTGTGTTTCTTTGACTTTTAGAAGAAAAATGAAGAAGTGTCCTCCACAAGAACTATACAGAGATATCTGTTTCTAACGTACGTGAAAATGGTGCTAAATGCTTTAACATACTGCACTCACTATTTGTTTTCGAAGGGACTATTATTTCATTCTATTTTGCAGTAGCGTTGAAAAATTTAGGAACTGTTCTTACACTTTCATCATATGTTCCTACTTCCACTAAAAGATCACTTCATTTCAGTTCAGAAATTCTACCCACCCAACCAGGTACATGCTAGGCACGTATCATTTAACTTCCATACACATCCTTTACTTACCTGGTACTTGGGGAATGTGCATTTCATGTTCCCAGCATGTGTCGCTAGGTAAGTACTCTTCCAGGGATTTCTGACACATGAAAGATATTTTGCATGCTTTACTGGAATGTGAGGAATGCGAATAGCACATACCTCATGTACCAAGGCCCGGTCGCGCTTACGTTGCTTCGCGTTGCCACACTCATTTGTCTACGCCCAAGCAGACGCAGTTCGTCAAGGAAACAGGCGGGTTTTTAAGAAGGCGGTAGTTCATGGCGAGGCATGTACTGATTGTGTTTAATATAAAATAAATCACGAACATCGTCTAGAAAATTTCTGTTTCTTCGAGGTAAGTTACGTATAAAAGTACGACTATTGTTTTATATATTTGCTAATGAATTTACTTGACGTGTTTTCATTTCACATGTTTTCCATACCACTTATACGTTCAAACTACGGACATACGTATGTTCCTAGCACTTGTACAGTCCGCAACAAAAAACTGCAACATGAGCATGAAAGTTTATTGTCGAACTACACCTAACAGCGTAGGGAATCTACATAACGTCTAAGTGGCACAAAACACGTGGAAGAAACCTCGTCGTCCTCTCCTGCACACTTATTTTGGAGCAAAAGACTTCGTCGTTTCACAATAAACTTACATGCTCATGTTGCAGGTTTTCTGCTGTGGACTGTACAGCATATAATTTTTATCTGGTATTTTCTAGGTAGAAATATTTGTGTTTAAAGGAACATTCCTGACACATGCCTGGTACAGTCCTGGCACATGCCAGTAAATGTGTCAAGTTGATTCCAGTACATAATATGTACATAGCAGGTACATTTCTCCATATGTGTCAGACACATACAGTCCTGGCACATGCCAGTAAATGTGTCAAGTTGATTCCAGTACATAATATGTACATAGCAGGTACATTTCTCCATATGTGTCAGACACATACCCTAGGGTAGATAAAATTATTTCCTTAATGTGAATTTCACATGATTTCTCTATTCAAGTACCTATTATGTATATTAAAATGTACCTCGAGGAACATTCTTTACACATGTCTAGCATGTACTTATGTTGGGTGGATATGCACGGCAGTACACTATTAATCTGTTAGCTTTACGGTGCAAATTGTTTTCTTGAGTATAGTTCATTACTCTTCTTCTTGCCCTTTTCCATTGCACTCATAATAATACAATTTTTTCTTGAAAATGTTCTAACCATTTCTTTCCTGATCATAACTAAGCTCCATGTTTATATGGTTAGCTTACTTGCCTTCGGTCCACGAAATCCAGATTTCAGATTGTAGTTTCCAGATTGGAGTGGTTCAGATCTTTAGGGTCCATGTCTCATATAGCCTCAGTGCTGACTTGACTATCTCTATTATCGTTCTCCAACTCTTACTCTTCTTTGTTTCTACCACATATTGGTTATTCTTCCTCCAATAGTTATTCTTAACTTCTACCATACCTTCAACAAAACTTGATTGCAGCATATTGCTACGTTCACTCAACAAATAAAGATTTATCGCATTTAAACCAAAACTTGATTGCACCATATTGCCACATTCACTCAACAAATAAAGAAAGTTTTATCACATTTAAAACAAAACTTGATTGCAGCATGTTGCTACATTCGCTCACCGAATAAAGAAAGTTTTATCACATTTAAAACAAACCTTGATTGCAGCATGTTGCTACATTCGCTCAAAGCAGTAAGAAACACGAATGTGAAGGCGGTGCTGAACAGCGTTTCAGTTGTAAAATAATCTCTTTTGAGCTTAAAAGTATTTTGACACTAAAATATGTTTGGCTAAACCTCAAAAAATATTGATGAGGTTAATTCTCACATACTCGGGGTATGAGAAAGTCCAAACCTCACATACTTGGGGTATGTCAGGGTATATAGAACCTAGAGTGTTATTGTTGCTTAGAATCAGTTTAAATTAAAATATAGTATGTTTTGTTTAAACCTTAAAAAATATGGATAAGGTTAAAACCTCAAATAGTTGGACTTATTAGAAGGTATATAATACTGACCGCTTTAACTACCATAATAGATTAATTCATAAATCTAAGTTTCAGTAAGTGATGTCTTTACTATCTCTATCAGAGTTTGTTAACAATTTTTGAACTATTTCAGGATTAAGTTCCATGGTTATGATGCGTAGGCTAAAGGAGAAGGAGACGATGAGAAATGAAGGAAATGAGGAAACTCCGAGAAAACCCACACACATAGTATTTGTTCACCACAAAGAACAACTGACGCAAACTGGGATCGAACCAGGGACCCCATTAGCTCCTCTGTGACTAAGCGGTTAGCATACGCGCCTTTGGCGTAGGAGACTCGGGTTCATTTCCCGGCAGAAGCTCACGTGGTTCGGATTCAACGTTAATCAGTAGACCCACGTCGCACATAGCCTCGCTGCTGATCGAGACGTTAAACTCAAAATCAATTCAACTCAAGCCATTCACCAGAGGTAAACGCTCTGTCTCTGAACCACCACGGCCCTTATTTATTAACTATTAAATCGCGTTAATGCATATATATTAATGACTAGCATCAATTACCAGTTTCACATGGTTAAACTAAGAAAAAACATAGTAATATGTTCTGTGTCAGTCACTTTTTTCTATTACTAAAGCACTCTCTGTTATCGGCCATTTTCGATCATTCTGATATTCCTTCTCCCTCCTTCTCCCCCATGTTTCGTGGTGAATTTGAGTTGAGTTGATTTTGAGTTTAACGTCTCTTTAAGCAGCTAGACCATATGAGACGAGACGTGCTGATTAATATGGAATCCGAAACACATGAGCTCCCGCCTGGAATCGAACCCTGGTCTCCTACGCCAAAGGCGCGTACGCTAACCGCATAGCCACGAAGGAGCTCACGTGGCTGAATTTGAATTTAATCAGCATCGGAAGTGTCACTGTTCATCTCAGCGACTCCGAAAACTATGGATTCGATACTAATACCGGTCATTTTCGATCATTTTTAAAAGTCTCTCACCTTCCCCCTCCCCTAAGCTGCACCGTCAAAGTGGAGTGATAAAATCCATTCCACTCTCAAAAATCATCTATGTTGAAAATTTGATGGATATCGGTCAGATGGTTCAAGAGATGAAGAGTGACAAACATAGTCACTTTCAATTTTATAATATAGATGTATAACACTGTGTTCAAATTTGCGCATGATTTGAATGGTGAGATCTTAAAAATATGCTTATTATTCTTTTTTCATGCTAAACAAATAAACTTTTTCAATGAAATTAGAGAAAATGGTAAATTTCTTGACGTATTTGAAAAGAGTAATCTAATTTTATACGAACCAACGTACATTCTGTTCGTAAATATAACATCAAGATGTGTAATTCTCTCAGCAGAAACTACAACGGAGGATAGGTTGTTCTAGCCACAGAAACCACGTTCATGGACGAAATCCCACATACTCAGAATGAGTTCCCGTGTAAAATAAAAATATATAAACCTAAGAGTCACGGAATGAGGCCACTGCAAAGAAAACTTAGAAGTTGAGAAAATTACATCTTAACGTGTACTTCTTTTAGGTCCTCACACATACATATGAATTCTCTCATTCACATATGTGCTTTCGTTTTCTCTATTACCTCCTCAATTGCCAACTCAAGGCACGAACTCCTTATCCTCTGCTGAATGGAGATCCCTGGGTTCTAAGACACTACCACTCTCATTTCTTTCATAGGGATTTTGGCCAAAGCACGTACAATTAAAGAAAAAAAATGTTCCGACAGGATATATAGTGAGTGAAGATTTTTAGGTTTCTGAAATTGCTTTCATACAAATGGCTGAGCATTCTCCTTCGTTCTTTTTACTTTCTAAATTCTAAAGTAGAGAAAATTGTCTTCTTACTTTCTAGATTTCTATATTCTTAAGGAGAGAATGTCCACTTGATCTTTTTTTTAACATTTCAAGTTGAGAATACCTTTCATTACTCTGTTTTACTTTATGCATTTGCAAATAGAGAAAATGTTTCACTAATTTCTTTGGATTTTTAAGAAGAGAAAATTTACAGAATTTGATAATCACTAAAGGATATTCTCATGTCGAGAAAATTTACACAACTTGTATGCAGTATAAGATATTCCCAGTTATAAAAAACTTCTGCTACTCCTCAAGTAGGAAAAAAAATTTCACAACTTATATTCTAACTAACTCTATGGCCTATGGAACCCGGAGGTTCAATGCCGCGTTCACAAAAATTCTCCACTGACTTCTATCCTTAGCTAACTGCATCCAGTTCCTACTTTGTATTCCAATCTCTGCGAGATCCATCTTAATATTGTCCTCCCATCTGCGCCTAGGTCTTCCTAATGGTCGTTTTCCGACTGGTCTTCCAGTCAAGACTTCGAAAGCGTTTCTACTTTCTTCCATTCTAGCCACATGACCCGCCCACCTAAGCCTTCTAGACTTGACGACCCTAACAATGTTGGGTAAACCATATAAATTATGTAGTTCCTCGTTATGAAGTTTCCGATATTCCCCATTCCCGTTTCTCTTATTTCCGAATATTCGTCTCAGGATCTTGTTCTCAAATACTTTCAGTCTATGTTCTTCCCTCAGAGTAAGTGACCATGTTTCGCAACCATACAAAACAACAGGCATGATTATCGTTTTGTATATTTTAAGCTTCAAATTCCTCGACAGAATTCGCGACGACAAGAGATTTTACACCGAATAGTAACACGAATTCCCTGCTTTTAGTCGACATTTAATTTCTCCGTGAATATGATTATCGTTTTTTAATATTGATCCTAGATATTTGAAACTATCCACTTTAACAAAAGTATTATTTAATATTTTAACGCATCCATAATAACAAATTCTAAAAAAATAATAGGATTGATTGAATGCCATAGGGCAGGTAGTATAGAGTTAGAAATTCACTTTTATAGGCATTACATGAAGAAAACTAATTTATTACAACAATATATAACAAAGAGCATATAAGATAAACCATTACCAAAAGAGCTTATTAAATGAATGATATTTACAAGATAATTGAAGGGTTCACATTCTCGTTTTACATGTCAGGACTGTCTATGTGTATTTTTCACCAGAGTCACTAACAGAGCTCTTTGCGAGCGTACTTACAGTGTCTTTACGTCCATTTCCATCAGTAACAGAACTACTCCTTCCCAATGTCACTTTTCTACGAAGCAAGAGTGGTAACTAGGAGGTTGATAGATTCTTCTGCACACCTAGACTGAATTGTCTACAGTTTTTATAATACTTTCATTTCACGGAACTGGAATTGTTTTTGTTTTCACTTTTCTAAATTCGTCCGCGTTACCTACAAACGTGCTGTTAGTTCTATTTAAAAATGTTTTCACTCTGCTATATTGTTCTAGAAACTTAGAGTTGATCCGTTAACTGTGTACTTCTATATTATTATTTTTAAACCTCAAAATGAGGAATGTCTTAATCCTCGGCTCAAAAAATGTCTGTCATCTGTTCTTATGAACTAGTGACTTTTAAACCTCAAAATAAAACACTAAAGGGTGTGAACACATGGGATGAAAAAAACACTGACATGCGAAGAAGGTCCATGTGAAAATGCAGAAGGCTGCAAACTGGAATGCCGTGGAGAAGTGCTGGTTGCATATCGTACCGAAGCACTAGGAGCAGGGCTGGCTGCGTCGCTCTGGAGCTAGAAGTCTCTGGAGACAGGGCTGTTTGGATCTCTCAGGAACAGGAAATCTCTGGAGACATTGCTGGCTGCATTTCTCAGGAACAGGGCTGTTTGCATCTCTCAGGAACAGGATATCTCTGGAGACATTTCTGGCTGCATTTCTCAGGAACAGAGCTGTTTGCATCTCTCAGGAACAGGAAATCTCTGGAGACATTGCTGGCTGCATTTCTCAGGTACAAGAAGTCTCTGTAGACAGGGCTGTTTGTATCTCTCAGGAACAGGAAATCTCTGGAGACATTTCTGGCTGCATTTCTCAGGAACAGGGCTGTTTGCATCTCTCAGGAACAGGAAATCTCTGGAGACATTTCTGGCTGCATTTCTCAGGAACAGGGCTGTTTGCATCTCTCAGGAAGAGGAAATCTCTGGAGACATTGCTGGCTGCATTTCTCAGGTACAAGAAGTCTCTGTAGACAGGGCTGTTTGTATCTCTCAGGAACAGGAAATCTCTGGAGACATTTCTGGCTGCATTTCTCAGGAACAGGGCTGTTTGCATCTCTCAGGAACAGGAAATCTCTGGAGACATTGCTGGCTGCATCCCTCTGGATTCTGGAAATGGCTTTCCCAGGGCGGGTGGAGCACGGGCCCAGGAAGTAGGATGTAAATGAAAGGAACTTAAAAAACATAAAAGTACGCTTGTGCCTGAGTATCTCTGTTAGGTTGTAGGCAAGGCTGTTTATATTCAAATTTCATTATATGAAAAGAAGAGAAAATAATGGAAAGAAAGGTGAAAAAAATAATGATAAGACATGTCTGATACCAGGTATGCATCCCAAGAATTGTTGTTGACAAAGGTCACGGGTGAAAAAAAAATGTAAGCGGTGACAGACAGAAAATAGTGCAAGTTGTTTGTAGGAGGCAATAATTATTGCAAGTGATTGGAGCTAATCGGGAGTCGAAGGCAGGAATTTGTGGAACGAGGGACAACACAATAAACTGCAAGGAGGAAAAGGGATGGAAGTAGGAGTGAATTATTATTATTATTATTATTATTATTATTATTATTATTATTATTATTATTATTATTATTATTATTGTAGTCCCTATAATCTGGTGTAGTTCTTTTCTTGTGGTCCTCAACAGAAACAAAATATTTTGGTAGAAGAGTAACGGGATGGAGAGGCGATTTTGTCCACTAGCATAAGTAGGTCATACTGCGTCATAGAGAATTCAGGGTAAATGGCATGGGCGAAGGTATATTCTTGGAGGTTTGTACCGTAATTGTGTGCAAGTAGAAGGAAGGTTCAAGGGTGAAAGTTTAGTGTTTGTGTAAGTGCTGTGGGAACCGGATATTATTATGAGAGAGGAAGAAATCTGGTACGTATTACCTAGAAATTCCCATTTATTTTTATTTATTTATTTTCGTTGTTGTTGTTGTTTGAAATAAAGTAAACATCTAAATTTGAAGATAAACAGTATGTTACGCTGAAATAGTGAGTGAGTATGATATATCGAAGGCAAGGGGGTCGTAGGAAAGGAAAGGACATAGTAGCGGAGTAGTATTTCGTTGGGTTGGGTCACGACGTAACCGTATATTTGAATCGAAAGAAACGGAATTATAGTCGCTTTGTATTAAGAGGCCATGAAAATGGTAAAGGGTGGGTGTGTCTTTTCTTATATGAATAATGTCTATGGAGCGTGAGTTGTATGGAAATATTCAACATATTTCATTCGTGTATCCTAAGGTGTGCACAAATGTTTAAACAGAACCAGCTGTTTAAAATTAAGATACAAGAAGGAAATAAGTGAATATAAACAAGTACTTTTCCTTGCATGCTTAGGAAAAGGTGTGCTGAGTACATTCAGCGTCGCTATTGTTTAAGTGGCGGGTTACGTATGGGAAGGGAAGAACGGGGAAAATGGACAAGAGGTTAAGGTGGTATGTCGGGCAGTGAACCAATGCCTCAATATGAAATCAGGATTTGGGAGGTGAGATATGAATGTATTGTACGGCCGAAAATGATTGCACGGGAGAAAGATTTGTGTGAAGTGTGTTGCCTACCTAACAGGGGATTTGAAATTAAAGTTCCTTTTGAAATATGAGTCCATGGCAGAACGAGAGACAAAGTCGGAAGTTTTGCCAGCTGAAAACTTTAATTAGACGACTTCAAAAAACGCTTATATTTCATTTCGAACTCTGAATTAGGTGTTGTTGGTGGTACGTAATGTTTCAAACGAGTCTTTCCTATAAGGGTGGGTTTACCCTCTATGTCAACGAGAACTTCGTTTGGAGAAACAGTTGATATGAGCCTATAAGGTCCTTTATAAATTCTGGACAGTGGTTTACAAGTACCAGGCTGAGAGGATGTGTCCAAAATCATAACTTGAGAGTCCGGTATAAACTCTGTGGGGGGTTTGCTTGATTCGACTTTTTTCTTGAAGTCAAGAAATGCTTGGTGCTTCCTATATTCAACTAAATCCCTCATGTCTTTCAGTGCCAAAAGGCGGTCCTGTAAATCTAGATGTTCTTTCTCAACATGTAGCAAGTTATCTATGGGTAGGCGAGGAGGTACTCCATATAACAATTCATGAGATGAGACACCTAAGGATGTTAATGGAGTCTTGTTAAGTGCGGAGGTAGCGTGAGGCAAATATTTTGGACAGAGTTTTTGGTTAGATTGACACAGAAATTTAAGACTGGTTTGCAATGTGCCCAGACGTTGTTCAACTTTTCCTAGTGTGAAATGCTGATATGGTAATCCATACTTAACTGTAATGTTGAGTGATTTGAGAAAGCTCAGGGATAAAGTGGAAGTGTGGCTTGACTGACGGTCAGTATAAATACAGGAAGGAACGCCAAAGGGGATGATTATTTGGTTCGTAATGAAGGAGATGAAATTGTCAGTATTTGGGGTAGTGATGGGTTGTGTAATGGTAAAGCCTGTGCAATGTTCGGTTGCGGCATAGAAATATTGGTATTTCTCTGGGTCACTGGCTATGAATTTCCCTGCTAAGTCCAAGCTATAAACCGAAAATAGGGGAGCTTGGGGAAAACGTTGTATGTTGGGGTTGTTGGGCAAATAATTTCGTTTGAAAATTGCACACTGTTTGCAAGATTTGAGTTCACTCGCTAACCAAGATTTCAAGCGTGGTACGTAATATTTATAACGTATCATCCAGTAAAGTTTGTTAAAGCCTACATGAGTAAGTTCACCGTGATATTCCTGAAATAGAGCAGGTTTTAGCGCGTCCGGAATACAGACAAGCAAACGGGTTTGCGAGGCACGATACATTTTTCTGTACAAGATGTTGTTCTTAAGAACGTACTGTTTCGTGAGACGTTGAAAGGCCGGGTCTGATTCATTTTTGGTATTTAGAGTCGTAATAATTTTGCCAAAAAAAAAAAAAAACGGTCCTGAAGCTGGAGATTTGGTAGGTCAGTGTTGTCACCTATTGTAGTTAGAACAGTAGGAGGAGTGTCCTCCAAGGATAGGTGGGTCTGGTCAGTATCGGTCGTATTAGTAAAGAGGACGGCATCGGGAGTGTCATCCTGTTCTAAGGCGATGGCGTCTGGTGAGATGTCCAGAGGAAAACGGCTAAGTAGGTCGGCGACTGCGTTAGACTGACTTTTTACGTGTTTGATTGTAAAAGTGAAAGTGTTGATATAAGTGATCCACCGGAGAATTTTTGCGTTTGGGATAACAGTTTTCCTAATAGCGAGGAGGGAAATGTTATCAGTGATCAAAGCAAAATGTTTTCCCAGAAGGTATTTTTCTAATTTCTAAAGCGAAAAGAAAATTGCATACAATTCCTGATGAAAAATCGGGAGTGGGTTGACAGTTTTTGGATGCCTGGAAGAAACATAACAGACGGGCTGAATGACATTAGAGCTAAGGTCTTTTTGTAACAATACGGCGCCAACGCCTAGGGCTGAGGAATCGCACATTAAAATATGTTCTGTGTTCTTTGTTGAGTACAAAGCAAGCACTGGTGGGGAAGTGAGGAGGTGCTTCATCTTTTCGAAGGCACGGTCTCTTTCAGGGGTCCATATCAATTTGCGATTTCCATTCGAAATAGCTTCATAAAGTGGGGCTAATATGAGAGAAATGTGATGGAAAAATTTCCTAAAGTAATTAGCCGAAGCTAACCAACTTTTTAACCCTTTGATGGTGGTCGGTTTGGGTGCATTGGCGAGGGCAGCGGTTTTCTCGGGATCAGGTTTGACTGTATGATTTTCCACAATATGACCTAAGCATTTAATCCGTCTAGCGCCAAATACTGATTTGTTGATATTGAACAGCAAAGAATGTTTTGCAGCTGTATGAAAAAATGCGCGTAAAACTGTCATCATGTGATCAAAAGAATCAGCATGAATATACATGTCATCTACGAACGAAGTGATGTTATTGGTATATAAATCCCGAAAGATAGTTTGCAGTACCTGTTGTAATAAAATAGATGAATTTTTGAAACCCTGTGGAATTGAAGTGAGTTGCATATGATTGAAGGGCAAAGAGAGGCCCTTTAAACTAAAGGCTGTTGCCGGGCGATCATCAGGATGAAGGGATAACTGATGAAAAGATGAATGGAGATCGAAACTCGAAAAAAAAGTGGAATCACTAAGCGAATCTATAACGTCCTGTATGTCCTCTAATGGAGAAGCTAAAGTCCGGCATTTCCCATTTAAAACCCTCAAATCAAATACGGCTCTAAGAGATTCAGAATTCGGTTTTAAAACAAATAGGATGTTGTTTTTATAGGGGGAATCCGACTTTTCAAAAATCCCTTGGTTCAAAAGTTGTATAACTAACTCTCTCGCTTTGGGACGTAATTTGTGCGGAATGACAAAAGAGTTACACTGAAATGGAGTTTTGTCTTCTAAATCTAATGTTGCCACAAAAGAATCTATCTTGGTAAAATGGTCACTTGCCCATTGAAATAAAAAGGCATATTCGGAGAGTAATTCCCGCATTTGAGCTTGTTGTTCCTCATTCATGTCTGGAGACAGCTTAAATTTACTAATATCTATGAGATGACCAATTTCTTTAAGACGCTTTTCTTTGTTGCGTGCCGCATCTTCGTCTGTAGGAAAATATATTTGCCTAACAGTCAGGATATTGTGGTCATTGTCTTGTTGGGAAAAGAGAGAACCTATAACTACCGGATTATGAGCCTGAATCGTTTGCTTTTTGTTTGTGAGATTAGCTAACGGGAGAACAAGGTTTTGTGTGGAGACTACAGTATGTGCCATATAACATTTACTTAAATTCCGAGAAATCGGTGCATGTAGGCGAAACTGTGCATCAGGGAAATAACCATTAGTAGCCAGTGGTATGAATCTAACAGAATGAGGGGGAATAACGGTAGTGCGCCGCGCAAAAAATACAACCTGAGGTTTGGAGTGTTTTTGAAAGAAATGCGAGATGTTAATACTAACTGGGTTTTTATCCTTTACAGTATGTGGCATTTTTCCAAAATGTTTCAAGGACAAAGTGCCTTGTGAGTAATCCAAAATTGATTGGTGATCTTGCAAAAAACGGGATGAAAGAAGGGGTGGGAAATTTTTGAAGGGAACTAACCGAAAAAGAATTGAGTAATTACGACCATTAAAGTTAATTTTGAGAATGGTAGCGCGATTTAATTGGACGGGTTTGTCTGACAAACCGTGAAGAAGGGACGGAAGATGGAAAGTATGCGCATTCGGTTCCAATAATTCAAATGGAAATAATCCTACGTCTGCACCACTATCGAGGCAGAAAAGTAATTCTTTGTTTGCGTACGTGCCCTGTATATACGGAGAATTTCCTTTAAATTGCAAGGGAAGGGTATGGTAGTCCTGGCTAGTCGCTGTGGGAGATGAAGAGGAAGGGGGAGCGAAGATTGGGTGGTTAACGCGCGGTGAGGTGACTCCCGCGCTAATTTTGGCCGTTTTTTGAATTCTTAGGTGTGTTTAGTGTGGTCCCAGGGGCAGAAGGAGGGAACGGAGGTGGGGGATACTGGAAAAAAGGATGATAAAACGGGTAGGGAGGAATAGGTATTTGGGTAGATTGTGTGGAAAAAACATTCTGGGATGGAGATTGTTTGTTCTGACTGGAACGCCACTCTTTCTTGGAGTTCTTTCGTTTGGTATTGTTTGTAGATGAAGGTTCGTTTGTGAAGTTATGAGAAGGATGGGAAGGGGTTGAAGAAACGTGTTGGCAACATTGATGTTGCTGTGTGATACAGTTCGTGCAGGAGGGTGTACTGGGATTGGTGGTATGGGAATGTGGGAGGGAAATGGAGTGCATAGCGCAAGCTGCACATGAGGTAGAGGTGGAAGCAGTGGAATGAAAATGTGGAGGAGTCGGTGAAGAGCAGTGTTGATAGGAGGTTGTGAGAGAATTGGTGGGATGGGAATGTGGGATGGGAGCGGAGTGCGTAGTGCAAGGTGCACATGAGGTAGAGGTGGAAGCAGTGGAATGAAAAGGTGGAGGAGTCGGCGAAGAGCAGTGTTGATAGGTTGTGAGAGAATTGGTGGAATGGGAATGTGGGAGGAAGGAAGAGGAAGGTGAGTGAGTTGGGTTCGGGGAAGAAGGTCGGGATGGTTTGGAGGAGTAGAAGCGGTTATGAGGACTTGGAGAACGGGAACGGGAGGGAGCAAAATGGACAGAAGCGGATTGGGAATTTGAAAGAGTATTAACATGGAGACGGAGTTGAGATATTTGATCTGTTAGTTCGGAAATAGCCTGCGCTGTGGTATCGGTCGCGGTTGTGGAATGTGTCTTTGTTTCGTTTTCCCGTTTGTGAACCAGGTGGTTGGTCCGTTCCAGTAAGGTTACTTCATCTAAGAGGGTGGGATAATCTGAAATTGTGCGCGTTCCAAACCAACGAATATATTCAGGTAACATATTAGAAACACATTCTAACAAAAATTCCTGAAAGTCTAGCTGGGTATAAGCTTGGTCTGCTAAATGCTTTTTGGAAAAGACATAATGAGAGAGAGGTTCGTTGGGGAGCTGAACGCGTGAGCGGTATTGGTGAATACGGGAACGGGGGACCTGATCTTGACCAAACTGACGTAAGAATTTTGATTGGATGGTTGCCCAAGGTTGGGATAAAAGGTTCTGGGTGGAAAACCAGAAATGAGCGGGTCCAGCTAAGGATTTCTCAAAAATTTGCACACATTTTGAGTCTGACCAATTATTAACTAATGCAATTTTGAGAAAATTCTTTAAAAATAATTCCGCGGATGGGTGCGTACTTGGATCATATATGTCGGGAATGATAGAAACTGTACCAGAAGTATTATTGGTATTGTTGTCTGAAGTGGAATTCATGGTGAGAGGTATGAAAGATGCTTGTCTACGAGTTATAGGCATATCATAACAGAAAATATAAGTATAATGAAATATGAAAATAAAAGTCTTGCCTTACAAGTATGTGAAATGTACACAAGACAGTCTTAACAACGAGAGCTTAAATTCCTCGGGGGGAGCCATAACAAATTCTAAAAAAATAATAGGATTGATTGAATGCCATAGGGCAGGTAGTATAGAGTTAGAAATTCACTTTTATAGGCATTACATGAAGAAAACTAATTTATTACAACAATATATAACAAAGAGCATATAAGATAAACCATTACCAAAAGAGCTTATTAAATGAATGATATTTACAAGATAATTGAAGGGTTCACATTCTCGTTTTACATGTCAGGACTGTCTATGTGTATTTTTCACCAGAGTCACTAACAGAGCTCTTTGCGAGCGTACTTACAGTGTCTTTACGTCCATTTCCATCAGTAACAGAACTACTCCTTCCCAATGTCACTTTTCTACGAAGCAAGAGTGGTAACTAGGAGGTTGATAGATTCTTCTGCACACCTAGACTGAATTGTCTACAGTTTTTATAATGCTTTCATTTCACGGAACTGGAATTGTTTTTGTTTTCACTTTTCTAAATTCGTCCGCGTTACCTACAAACGTGCTGTTAGTTCTATTTAAAAATGTTTTCACTCTGCTATATTGTTCTAGAAACTTAGAGTTGATCCGTTAACTGTGTACTTCTATATTATTATTTTTAAACCTCAAAATGAGGAATGTCTTAATAATTTGCTGTATTCCGGTCCCGACGAACTTCCATGTATTTAATTTTCTCTGCATTTACTTCTAAACCCATGTCCCTGGAAGCGTTTAATAAGATCTCTGCATTTCTTTCTATTGTTCTCCTATCATCACCTATTAAATTTACATCATCAGCATATGCCATAACCTGGTGAATACCTTTCAACTCTAGGTCCTGGTTGCTATGTTTGATTTTCCATATAGCGTATTCCAGAACGAAATTAAATAATAATGGCGACAACGCATCTCCTTGTTTCAGGCCATTTTCGACGTGAAAGCTCGTGGACAAAAATTTTCCTACCCGGACTTTACTTTGGGATTCATTTAAACATATCTTAATTAATCTAATTAGCTTTCTCGGTATTCCAAGTTCTGTAAGAACGTTGTATAATGTTTTTTCTCCTAACCGAATCATCTTAGAAGTGGCTTTCTAAAATCAATAAATAGTTGATGTACCTTGGTATTGTATACCCACTTTCTTTCGAGTATTTGGGGAATGGTAAATATTTGGTCGATAGTTGATCGATTTCGTCTAAATCCGCACTGATAATCTCCAATAATTTCATCTGCGTAAGGGGTCAGTCTTGCTAACAGAATATTTGAAAGGATTTTATAGGATGTTGGCAGAAGAGAAATGCCTCGATAATTATTACAGTCAGTTTCGTCTCCTTTCTTGTGAATTGGAACAATGATTGATTCTTTCCACTCTTGTGGCAATTCTTCCTTGTTCCAGATAAGGAGAATGAGTTTGTGTCTTGTTCCACAATTTTTCGCCTCCAGCTAAAATTAACAGTCGGAATTTCATCTACACCCGGAGATTTGTGTTTCTTTAATTTCTTTATAGCAGTTTCTACTTCTATTCAGTTGGGTTCTGGAATATACGGTTCTGCGGTGTGTATCTCCTTTCCTTCACGCACACTAGTTTTCGGTTGCGTGTTAAGCAAATCGTCAAAGAAATCTTTCCATCTATTTAAGATGCTATCCGTGTCAGTGAGAACTGTGCCGTCAGATTTCTTTAATATATAAGCACGAGGTTGATAGCCTTTCTTAAATTCGTTGATTCCCTTATACATGTCCCGGATGTTTTTATTTTTACTATTATCTTCAAGTTCCTTAATTTTAGCTTTCCGAAAATCGCGTTTCTTAGTTCTAAAAGTTTTGGAAGTTTCCCGCCTGATATCTGCGAAATTTTGTGTAGTTATTTCATTCAGATTTTGTAGCCAGCGTAATTTTGCGTGTTTTCTCTTCTCTGCTAGTTTTATGCATTCCTGGTCGAACCATGGTTTGTTCCTACGTATTTCCGCGTGTCCCAATTTTTCTTTTGCTGAAATTTTCATGCTATCTCTAATTTCAATCCAAGTATCCTCAACATTAGTGCACTCCGAATTTTCTAAAGCCGAGAATCTATTCGAAACTTCAATCTGGTATTTCTCTCTTACTTGGCTCTCTTCTAATTTCTTTAAATTGAATCTCTCCGTTTTCGGACAATGAATATTACCTTTATTCAACGATAATCTCTCTCGTATTATTGCTGCTACCAGGTAGTGATCAGTGTCACAATCAGCCCCTCTAAACAACCGGACATCAATTATGCTAGATTGCCTTCTTCTATTTACAAATCTGATCAATTTGATTATGTGTTTTCCCGTCTGGTGATGTCCAAGTGTATTTATGAATGTCGCGATGTGGGAATTTTGTACTCTTCACGATTAGGTTTTTGGATGTTGCAAAGTTCACGAGTCTAACACCGTTGTCATTACTTTCCTTATGCAAACTATCGTTCCCTATAATCGGTTTGAAAATATCCTCTCGTCCTACTTTCGCATTGAAATCCCCTAATAGAATTTTCATATGGTATCGCGGGAGTTGGTCAAATATCCGTTCCACTTCTTCGTAAAAACTGTTTTTTATATCGTCATCCTTATCTTCAGTTTAGGCATGTACATTTAAAACAATATTATCACACCACCGTCCCTTAACAGTATTAAAAGAAAGTCTGTCAGTAACAAATTCAACCCGTTTAATTGCTGGTAATATACGTTTATGAACGAAAAACCCTGTTCCTAACTGGTGATTTTTATTTCCTTCCCCGTAAAAGAACGTAAAATTTCCGGAATTCAAAGATCCATTTCCTTCCCACCTAACTTCCTGAACTCCTGCTACGTCCATCCTATATCTTTCTAACTCACTCGTTACGGATTTTAACGCGCCTGTTCTATAAAGACTCCTAATATTCCATGTTGCAAATCTCATGTCCATTTTCTTTTCCTGAGGTCATGTCCTTGTCCGAGGCTTTTGTGAATATTTCTGAACAAGTCTTTTTTTTTTTTTTTATACAGGATGAGGTTGTTAGCCCTACCCAAACCCCCAAGCTGGAGGACCACTCCTAGTCGGCTGTCCGCGACTGCTTATTCAGTATATTCGCAGCTGACCTCTATATCTAGAGGCCTTCTCCTCGATCCGCAACCTGAGGACGCGCCATGCCGTGATGACAGGAACCCACGTTAACAACTTACATTCGCTATAGGATATTTCCAAGTAATGAAAATTTCGGCTACTTTTCAGGTAGAGAAAACTTCTGCTACTCTTATAGTAGAGAAAAAATTCACAGCTTATATATACGATATTTTCAAAAAGTAGGGAAAACTTCTGCTACTTTTCAGGTAGAGAAAACTTACCCTATTCCTAAAGAAGAGAAGAGTTTTCGCAACTAATATTTGCTATAGGATATTTTCAAGTAAGGAAAAATTCTGGTACTTTTCAGGGAGAGAAACATCTTATATTCCTCAAGTAGACAAAACATTTTCTCAACTTATATTTGTATATGATATTTTCAAGTAATGACACTTCTGCTACTTTTCAGGTAGAGAAAGCTTCTGCTACTCTTAAAGTAGAGAAAAATTCACAGCGTATATTCGCTATATGATATTTTCAAAAAGTAGGGAAAACTTCTGTTACTCGTGAAGTAAAGAAAGCTTCTGTTACTCTTCTTTATTTTCTATATTTTTAAGTGGAATATATTTTCGCTAATATTTGAATAATTTTAATTTCAGTTCTTAAGAAAATTTATTATTGTAAAAACAGTATTGCAAATCTTGTGCTCTCTATTACCTGTAGTATAATTTCACTATTTTTCTTAAAGAAAAACTTAAAAGTTGCTATTCTCCATACAATGTTTATTTTCTTGCTCTTTTTCCTTCCTCCATACTTATAACCATACAAGGTTGGTTTGTGATTTAAAGTTGATTTCAGCACACGTCTATGAGACGTTATCCTACAGCTCACCGTAGGATCAAGACCACATAAGCTCTTACTGGAACTGGAATCCATTTCTCAAGCGCCGACGGCACTATGATATAGCTCCAAGAGGATTAATCTCATTCACTACCCTTGTCTATTAACTTCGATTCCTGGTATGCTAATATGCTTCGATAGCACGTTAACCTCTAGTTCCACGTGTCATTTACCTTGATGGTTATAATAGGCCAAACATCAATTCAATCAAACAATTCTCTTTTTTTTTCAAGTGTGATTCTCTCCACGTAATGAAACTACAACAGTGTTCCACGTCTCACCTTTGCGTTGTGTAAAACATAAAAGTGCACAATGAAAGCTCGCCTTACTCCTTCTTTCAACAGAGAAGACGTCCGCATTGAAATCTGAATCTGAAATACTTATATTCGTCCAGCTTGTGGATAAATGTACAAGAATCAATAGGTTATATTATTCTAAACTTTAGGACGAAAAATTTATATATATTTGCATCAACAGTAAATTCGTTCATTTGCTCTTAATATTTTCTGAATTTTGATAGCTGGGAGTTTTGCTCTCAGACCCCAAGGTGCTTGCTTGGCCTACGACCTTGCACTTCTTAAACCCACAATTCTACTTAATTTCAAGTTTCTTTTCCTGTTTCAACTATCTAAAACATAAGATTTTGTATCCCAAGAAAATACCCATTTAAATAGCATGGGAATTTCTTCATCCCCACTTTAGACCCCTTAAAAACTAAAAATGTTCACTTTTGGCAATTTTTCAGTGGGTTAATTCTGAAAGGCTACAATCACGCCAAATTTCCACTTTCCACGTCAACCGGAAGTACCTGTTATTTTATATCAGCGAGCAAGTTCATGTAGTTTTATATATACAGGGTGGCCCGAAAGTAGGTATACACTCCTGCATTGATCAAGTATAATATTCTAGTTTATGGATTTATTTGCTTCGGCTCTTCCGAGCTTAAGATGTAAGTAAAAACACATTAAGAACAAATTATAAAGAAACTAAGTCTACCTTATGGATGACATAAAAAGAAATGGTAAACGATAACGCCTTATGGATAAAAAATGATACAAAATGCAATGAGTTGATCAGTACAGGACTGTATACCTACTTTTGGGCCACCCTGTAGTTTGGATAACATTGAGTAATAAAGATGGATTCCACCTAAATGGATGGATTCAAGTGTTCGAATTAATTAAAACAAATAAGAGTATCACGTGTATACAACATAAAGGAGTTTGGTTTATATAGTGTGATATTTTCTCAATTATTATGAAACCGGAAGTTGTAGTAGATTTGTACCTCTTCCTGTTTTCAACGAAGAGATTACAGTAGAAATTAGATATACTCTAGATATGCTTAATTGGTTGCAGTGAACCGCTTATTGCAGTCTGCTACTGTTTTCACTCTATAATGATGACCCTTAAATCAGGCACGTAGCCAGGAGGGGGGTGCCCGGGGGATCCGGACCCCCCCTTCGAGACCAGAAGTGAAAAAATTAGGAAAGGCTAAAACAAAATGAAATGAGAAAAAGAAGGATCAGCGTTAAAAATAAACTACAGGAAGCTTTTGGATACTCTTTCTTATGAGGAAATTTGTATTACTTGCAATACATGGTTGCGAGGTGAGCGATATAGAGTCAGGAAATTCGAAATTTCTAGAAAAGTTGCGGAATTCTCAGAATTTCTGCTACTAGTCAGGGAGATTCCAATCTTCCAAAAGCATAGTGCCGTTGTGTAACAGCGTGGACATATTTTATCATAATTTTTCGTCATCGCATCCTTGCAATATCAAACATGTTATTTCAAAAACAATTTTCTACTGCTCTTTAACCTGTCATTTGAAACAGACAGTAGTTGACGGAAAAATAAAAACAAAAATATATGTGGAAAGAAAGTTCTGTTAACATTTGATTCAACAGAAAAAGGAACGCAGATATTGCAAAACATTTTGCAAGACATTATTGGGTATGTACTTTTTATAATAGTGAATATGTACTTTTTATAATTAGTGAGGTCATGAAAGGAAAATTGTTATATTTGAATAAACAGAGGAAGGATGTAAAATACGTTTTATTTTTCAATACTTTTTTTTTACTCGAGATTTTTTTATAGTTTATTAAAAGACTTTACAAACATATCCTCACAAACCAATATATGTTGATAGTAAAGTAGTTTAGATTGATCGAGCTCCTGGGCCTTCATAATTTTGTCATCACTCCCCCCCCCCCAGTTACCAAATCCTGGCTAAACGAACTAATATATGTTCCAGTAAAATTGTTTAGAATGATCGAGCCCTTGGTGTGATGACCACAGTATTTCATGTCACGGACCCCCCCTTCCCCTTCACGAAATCCTGGCTACGTGCCTGCTTAAATGGAAAGTGGTTGACATTTTTTAACACTTCAGATTTTAATAGAGAGATTAGAGTACAGACGTCATATTTTTGCAACGCTTAATGGATTGCAGAAAACATCTTCGCCATCTATTACCTTTTTTCACTCTATAGTGATCAACGTAAAAACCGGAAGTGGTTGGTTTCTATCATTTGCAGTTTGAATATCGTCTCCACAAACGAACTCTATTCCTCGACCCATCGATGTTCTTAAGATTTTTTCTTATCCCCGATGGACGGACACACGGGCAGGACAGACTAATTATGGAATTTACTGCTTACTTGTAGAATATTGGTTTTCAATTTACCGAACTCCATAGGTACGGTGTGCTTGGGGTATGGGGTTCGATCCCAGCTCCCGCTAAGTGAACTTTGTGGTAGACAAACACCGTGTGCGTGGGTTTTCTCGGGGTTCTTCCGTTTCCTTCCACTTTCTTCATTCCACCATTTCATTCATTACTCATCATCACCGTCTCCTTTAGCCTACCCGGCATAAACGTGGGACGTAAAACTCAAAGATTTCATTTCATTTTTTCCATAGGTACGGTTCTTTTATATATTCGCTTGTATAAATACAGGTGAATACTGTTTCACATTGCGGAACTAAGAACAAATTATGGGAACTCAATTCTCAAACTTGAATTAGTCATGTAAATTACTGGTTGCAATAGAATAATAAGATCAAAGATACTGTTCCTCGGACGCTGAAACCATATCAATATGTCATTACTCGATATCTCTTCCTGCTTTTGCTCTCTGTTTATATTACATAAATTGTAATAGATGGCGAGAAGCGGTTTCCGGCAACCGATGAGGCGTCTCAATGATATATTTAATCTCACTCCCCAATCTAGTAAATCCGGAAGTGATAGAAACCTACTACAACTTCCGGTTTCAATATTGAACCATACAGATCAGAAACTATAAGAAATAACCGAAAAGCGTCCTTTTTCATTAAATCGACTTAACATTTCAAGAATAGTTGAGTTGATTTTGAGTTTAACGTTTCAGCAGCGAGGCTATATGAGACGGGGAGGGTGTCATTCTCTACCTTAACTCTCTATTTGAACCAGAAGTGGCAAAAAACAACCATTTTTTATTTTAACGTTGATCACTATAGATTAAATAAAAATGAAATAAAATTTTTCAGTTTTACGTTCCAGGATAATATCGGCTAGGCTAAAAGAAACAGTGGTGTTGAGAAATGAATGTATTAGAAACCTAGAAAACGCATGCACATAGTGTTTGTCCATCACAAAGTTCACTTGACGCGAGCTGGAATCGAACATCCCACTCGCGTAGAGTAGAAACGCCAATAGATAATGAGAAATTTATTTCTACAGTCAAATAAGCGTCCCAAGGGTATTCCATCTTCATTCTAATCTCTACTAAAACCGCAAGTGATAGATATCAGCTGCCACTTGCTGTTTCAGTATCAACTGAGAAAATATCACATCCTTCAAACCAAAATTCGTTTACGTGTTGTACACGTGAAACTGTTACTTGTTTCCCAGCAGAAAAGCACGGCTCTGTATTAAAATTAAAACCCTCCAAAATATAATTTTACCCTCGGTAAGACTCATTAAATAGTATTACCTTTCCTTATTACGTAATGGATTATAGTTGGTAAACGCACAATACATCGTTGAAATAACCTCTCTTTACAAAAAGAAGTCTAGTAGAAAATTGATCATATATGTTACTGTAATGAAGAAGGTAGTAAATAATGTTTTTTCAATAACAGAGTAATTTACCTTTAAAAAAACGCTCTTGAAAACCAGACAGAAATATTACAAAGAACACGCATTCAAAGCTAGCATTATCCTAAATTTCATGTTTTTAAAACTACATTAACCACAGGCTATTAAAGCAGTTCTTTTTCGTTATTATTACTGTAGCGAAAGAGAGAGGCACTGAATAATCAAAGTAGAATTAGATAAGCAAAATGAATTTTTAAGTACGTCTATTAAACGACGAAAAACAAGAAACCTTTTTGCTAGAAAATGGTAATCGTTACCTGACCTATTTCTCTTCAACTCTGTAATACTCACGTAAACTTATTCGTTATGAGGTAATGATAGACCTGTATGAAAATACTGATTTTTTTCAACGGTAACCATAGTAATAACTAAAACATGTAATTCTTACATTAAACAAAACAACAAATATTTAGTTTCGTGGTTACCATGTATGTGTAAAGCTTTTCTTTGTATAAAAATGTTTCATGACACAACAGCATGCATACACGTTTAGGTAATATTGTTTGTTTGTGTGTGTTTGCATTGGGATTTTCTTAGAACTGAGGGACTAATGTTAACATGCTGTATTCGATGTTGCTATGTTTTAAATTAGTGCCCGAACGCAGATATAATAGGTAGTTTAATTCTGGTTTACATTTAAAGTAGAGGTATCCGTTGTCCTTCATAATCCACTGCTAAATGAAGGTCTCACCAACATTTATCTTTGGCCATCTTAAGTTGTGCTGTTGTTTCCCAAGTTATCATAGACTTCTTGATTACGTCACACCGTCTTGTATAAGAATGTGTCCTGTTTCTTAATATCCAACAAAGAAATGTTTTTGTCCATCATTTCTTCGTGCAATACTTTCAGTCCACTGCCACTTCAATGCCCTTAATTTCATGATACGAGGGTGATTCAGAAAGTATTGCCTCCAAGTCCATTACTTGGTCAGTGGTACTGCAAATATTCTAAACTCTTTACTACTAATGCACTGGTGCTTAAGCTATAGAATGTCACTAGTTTTACCTTCCTATCTCACCTCGTTCCAGAGTAATGGAGTAGTCCATAGCATGCAGTGGTGACGTCCGGTTGAACCAGTGGGCTGTCATTGAATTTCTGGCTGCGTAAGATTTTGCGCCCAGGGACATTCATCGCCCTGGGACATTCGTTTGCAGGTCGTGGATACACCATTACAACCCGCAAACGAAGCGTCATTCGATAGAACACACAAACGCCTCCTCTCCTCCACCTAATAAGATCAAAGTTGTCCCATCTGCTGGCAAAGTTTTGTACACATTCTGCCCCATCCTGTTTATAGTCCGGATCTTGCACCCTGAAAATTTTGGTTCTTCCCCAAACTTAAAGATTATCTTAAAGCGAACGCTACAGTCATGACGCGGAGAAAGTAGCAGTTCGGTGTCGGCAGCTTCCATCACAGTTCTTTGCCAACGGCATGAAAAACTGTTTCGCGTTAACACAAGTGTGTGGCCCGTAATGGAGACTATGTTGAAAAATGATGCCACCATTTGTAGCTGAAATTAGAAGCTTTCCACTGATACCTTTATCGGTGCTGTGTGATAAACAGAAATAAAAGTATCACCTTGAAGGCATTACTTTCTAAATCGCCCTCGTAATAATCGTCAATCCTGTCATATTTCTGATCCACGTGATTCCTTTCCTATTTTTGGGATAATTCCTAATATAGATACATCTCTCCATGCTTCCTCGTGTATTCTACAGATGGTGTCAGTCTGAGTTTTTAGTGCTCTGTCTCCGATACATATCCGGTACACGTATGGAGTCCACGTGAACATAGATATATATATATATGAAGACAAAAAGTCCTTCTCCCCCTGCCCAAGGAAGGCGTAAATTGATATTTCTGCCTTAAGATCTATGGCCGAAGGTTCGCTGCCCTAGAAACAAAAACTCACCATTAGGTTACCCATTAGCCTCATGACTATGACTCCTACCCGTCACAGTTTAGTCAGGATAGTTCTGGATATACGTAATCTGCTCCTACAGGCCGCAAATATCTCTGTTTTTCTGCAAAACATAAATTAACATAATTCGTGCAATATTTAAAAAAAAAAAAAAAAACACTTTTATTAGTTCTCGATACTCAACCGATAGAAATAACCTACTCTGTCACTCAGTTTTTGTTAGTGTTGACTTACGTATTTTATTTAGTTACTTAGATTCTCGCCAATGATCTTAACGTCCATCATCATACGGTGTTTATCCATTTGGAGAAAATAGACTAAAAAGGGTTCTTAACCCCTTGGATATATGTAATCCATCTTACTTTGTGGAATTTCTGGTTGCCGCATATTTTAGGATAATAGTTTTCGTGAGATAATGTAGAACTTACAATTAATTTTTAAATTCTTTTAGATATTTTATAGGTTAGTTTTTTATCTTAGATATTTTATAGGTTTTATAGGTTAGTTTTCCACTTCTTTGGAAATAGTCTTTTTGCTTAATGAGAACCCCACCCCAATACGACCAATGGTTCTCGATATAATTGCAAATAAACCTACAAACATTGAGATCATATAAAGAACTAGAGATACGCTTCTCTATGTAGTAGTGTAGATTCGAGCGTGCCCTCGATTGTAGCGTTCGATTAGAGATATCCTCTCTCAAGATGGCGTATTCCGAAAGTTTATGTACCTTTCAGAAAAAATACTAATGGTACACAATCCACACCTCTGCCATATATTGTATTACTTGTCATGTTTTTCAGCCCTCTGTTCTTGAGGTATTTAACTAATCCCTCCAACGGCGCAGTTGTAAGCGAAGTGGAAGTTTCCGTAGACTTTCAACAATACCAAATGCTACAACCCTTTACGTTATCCGCTCTAGCCTTTACAACAATAAATCGAAAATTATTATTTTTAAAGGTAAATCGTAGCGCCTGTTATTTTGAACTAACATATTTCACCAAAACAAAAATAATTATACACTATATACGAAATATACATTTTCAATTTGGTAGAACTGTCTGCTAAAGTAAACGTGAACCCATTAACAAATATACTTTTTTTGTACAGAATATCGATAAATAAAATACAATTTGCATGAGAGGTAGGCCTATTGTTCCTTTTAACAGTGAGTGAGGACTATTTGATGCAGTAATTGCCATCATTAGCAATTTTTAACGTAGGGAAAGTAGGCCTATTCCATCCACAACCAAACAGTTGCCTTGTCAAGGTGTCACAGAACACTTGTATGTTACATAATTTTGGGAAAATTTCCAACAATTCATAAACATATAATTCAATAAATAAAAGATCTTAATAATTGTTCGACAGTTCTCTAAGTAGTAGTCTTTACAAACCGATTGACAATGTAAATACAATGCATATACCCATTCACCCAATGTTTTACAAGTACATAACCACATTATATTATTGACTGTTACAGAGGAAGGAAAATTACTTATCTTTGACATTTTATGAGGTTCCAAAGAACATTTATTTTCTTGTCGTACAAATTTTCCTAGGAGCGCAGACAAACAACAATAAAACAGACATAAATTAGTGTGGAGCCTTACGTGAAAAACACCTCTTTATTCTCATCCAATATGGCGGATCGATTTGATATATGCAGTAATTACGATAACATTGATTTGGTAATAGTGCGTAGCAGATAGTACTATACTTTGCTTAACATGTATTAATAAAAGTTAAATCTCATGTAATCAAAGCAGGTAGCAGAGTACAGTAAAAAGTATGTGTTAAAACTAGTATTTTCTTATTGGTTGATAAAGAAGCATAAGGAAATTTTCTGCAGTTTTGTGTACAATAATACTCTAGGGACTATTTAAAGTAACTACTGTACAGTCAAGTTTAAAATAACACCACGTTACAGTGGACATCAAAGCGTGTGAGCTAAAGAAAAAATGACGTCTATTTCTCACGTCTGAATCTTGTGCGAAATGTAAAAGCCTGGATCCATGGTTTCCACCACAATCTGAGAAAGTGAGATATTCTAAACTTTCTTAAGTTACAAAGTGTGTGAAAGTAACTTTCAGCTAATCTTGCTGTGGTGGAACTAAAGAAGAGAGTGGTTTTCACTGTATGTGTTCCTTTGTTCGAATATAGGACCGAAATACATTGATAGAAAATTATGAATAAGGTATCGAAGGATTGGTTAACCATCAGAAAGCAGGGTTCGAATCCAGCTTTCTTTCTCTTCTACCAGACACGAGGATTTTCCAATATATATATATATATATATATATATATATATATATATATATATATATATATATATATATATATATATATATAAGGTGTTTATTTTTTCACATTGATGTATATGAAATGGGGGAAAATATTTCCCTGGCCAGTAGGAAATTCTTGGAAGTTCTTGTTTGACGTGCCAGAGAAAATACTCTCCTTCATTTTTTCCATTATTTCCAACCCTGTTAGAAAATGACATTAGATAAATAGTCTAATGCAAAATTCAGTTGACAAACATTAAATGTTTTTTTCATTAAAATTAAACGACGTAAAGGAACATACATTATGACAATTAGCAAAATGCCCGTTTCTTGCACGGGGAGAATACGTTTCATTTTGGACATAAAGGGCACCAAACCTGTCACCAATCAACTTAGGGACTCCGAAAACTATAGATTCGACACTAATATCGGTCATTTTCTATCATTTATATATTCCTTTCCTTCTCTCCCACGTTCTGAGACTCAATTTCGATTTAAACGGAATCTGAAGCGTTGCTGTTTGTCTCAACAGCCTCGAAAACTGTAGATTGGACACTAATATCAGTCATTTGCAATAGTTTTTAAATATCCCTCCATCCCTTAAAGATGCACCGTCAAAGTGAAGTGATGGAAAACATCCCTGACCCGAACCTGATCTATGTTGAAAATTTGGCTGAGATGGGATGGGTAGTTTAGGAGTTATGAAATCACAAACATTGTCACTTTCAATTATATATACTTGTAGATTGAGTGGCTTTACTCCTTAAATCTTTAGTTAGTGACAAAAGCGGTTTTCGTTTGGCTTTTCTAATGTCTCTTGCATGTTCCTTTGTTCTCAAACTGTAATCTCGTTTGGCTTAGCCAACGTATTTCTCCCACATGAGCATATCACTACCTAGATTTTCAAGATTTCTTTTTTAGGAAATATTTTGTGTGTGTGTGTGTGTGTTGTGTTTGTGAAATGCAAGGGATTTTTGTATGTACGCTGGGAAAGATGAAGCTAATTTTGTTGTAATACCGGCAAATCCTTTTTAATTTGGATGATAAGCACTTTACATGTGAGAGTGCTATCCATCTTTCATCCTTCTGTTCTGGTATTCAACATTAATTTCATTCACTCCACAAATTACGTTCGCTTCATTGCAATTGGTTTTGTTTTCCCTTGTAGACTTTCTTTGTTTGTTCACTACAAGTTTGTGTCAAGTTTTGAATTCAAACACGGTATTTCCATTTTCATATCTGATCTTCTTTATATCATTTTCCTCTTTCTTTTATCGATGTGTGTAATATTATTCCACATTTCTTTTTTTAAGAATGTCTAATTTGAAAACCTGTAGACATTCTCAAAAATAAATAAAGTAACCATATGTTCATTTCTTGTGAGTGTGGATGTAAAAAGTAGCAAACACACAAACACACACACACACACACACACACACACATATATATATATATATATATATATACAGGGTGCTAAGATAATATTTGAATAAACTTCGGGAGCTGATTCCTGACACCGAAACAAGCAAAAACCTCCTGTGTAACTTTGGTCAGTAAGGGATAATTTCGGCGATATAAGGTGCCGAAAGCGTGGGAAAAATGAACTTCAGAGGGCTGTAATTCTAAACCAACGATACGTAGAGAGTGCGGTTTAGAACATGACACTCGAAGTCATTGAAAAATGTGTGCTTCAAACCTCCGCAAGATTTGTGTTAAGGATTCTCCAAAAGAACGTAGAGATTACTTTCCTGGTTATAGGAGATCCCTACGTTCCTTTGGGGAATCCTTCACACACATCTTGCGGAGGTTTCAAGCATACATTTTTCAATCGAGCAGGTATGATTTCAGTGTCATGTTCTAAACCGCACTCTCTACGTATCGTTGGTTTAGAATTACAGCCCTTTTTTCCCCACGCTTTCGGCACTTTACATCGCCAAAATTATTCCTCACTTACCAAAGTTCCAAAGGACTTTTTTGCTTGTTTCGGTGTCAACAATCAGCTCCCGAAGTTTGTAGTTTCTTACCACCCTGTATATACAAAAGAAACAAGCTAGAGCAATTATTGTGATCGGTTTCGTTAATGGAGACGATCCATTAACATGTTCACGGTAGAGATGGAGTGGGTCAAGATTTGTGAGTGGGTCAGTGGGTCGTGGTAACAGGACTCAATGCGCCCTACCACTCACAGTGACCTACCCTGACCCACCGACCCACTTTGCTCAGTGCATTATAGACTGCATGTTCTGAAAACTGCTGAATTTTTCAGACACCAGTAGAGCACAGACACCAAAGCTTCTATTTTTCTTCCATTTTCATTGGTTTCTATTTACTTACCTGAGATGAGTATATTCAACTGAAAAAAGAACTTCAGGCAATTTAGGATATTCCTATTTGTAATTGTAATAATAAAAATAGGACTAACTACTTGGCTCTCAAGATACAGGCGAATTTTATATTGTTTCTTTTCTTTACGTTGGACTACTTAACCTTGATTTGAGACTTTCAAATTTCACCCTATTCTCCACTGAAGGGTACCTGTAAGTCAACAAGGAAAAAATTATATATAATAATTAATTTGAAATTCATCCTAATATGTCTCATGGCAAAAACTTTACTATTTTATATCGTGAAGGTCAAATCTACTGGTATTGTATCAGAGCGGTGCTTGAGAAATTGACCGTAGAATTTCAAACTCCGATTAGCGATAATTTTACAACTTGTTTTATTACAAGTGTAAACTCTTTAGTCAGTGGAGCGGAGGGCGTGGATCATGGGATCACAGTTGATGACGATGGATTTTGGGAAATAGTGAGTGACAGTGGTTCATGGTGGGTCATAATATGTAGTGAGTCAGAGTGGGTCACGGTGGGTGGTGAGTCCTGGTGGGTTGTAGGTGAGAGTGCGTCACGGTGGGTCAAGTTTTCATTGACCCAGGCCATCTCTGGGTAACGGTGAATTTAGGAGTGGCCATTCATATCCTGTTGAAAATCTATAACATTCCCTATCTTCCACGCAATCTGCAAAACAGGTGACAAACGTTGGTTGTCTATAATAGAAGAATACTCATATCCTATATATTGAATCGCGTGATCCTCTTTACTGTCTTTACCAAATTTTATTATCCGTAATAATTACCGCGCATACCTTATGTATTAGTGTTTAGAAAGTGACTTTATATTTTAATGGATAAATACATTGTCTCTTACTGTGTTCTGATTAACTTCCAGATTTATTTACAAAATAAATTTCGTTGTGGCTGTAAGACTGGTTAAACTGTGGTTATTCGTTTGCTCTCCTTCGCTAGTTACAGGTCATCCATTACTATAGTCGAGTGATCCAGAGTTAATATATCATTTGGCCCATCATTTCAATTAGCTATTGAACGTTGACCACAGTGTTATTATTTCAGGCATATTAGTGCCAATTTTCGTGTCACTTCATGCATTAAACGGAGTAATTAGCTAATTCTGGGTTTGATAACAAAAGTATGTTTAATCACTAGGTTCAATTCTCTTATATACTGTCATACATACAATTTCTTCATTCTCTTACTAAAACGATGTGATTTTCATTACAATAATATGTAAATATTTACTACTTAGTCTTTACAAGTGTACTAATAGATTCTCAAATTCACCAATGTTACCGAGGATAGAATCTAGTTTCAAGCTGTGAATTGCAGTTTATTAAAGATTCCTAAACTAAGGTGGTATTTACTCTAACATGTACATTAGAAACATATAGAATGCAGCAAGATAGGGGGCTTACGATCAGATTGGAGAAATTGACTGCATGCAGGGACGTACGCATGGGGTGGGTCCTGGGGCTCCGTCCCTCCCCCCCAGAAATTTCGACTTTTGTATAAATTTAGCCTAATTTTAGGGGCAATTTTAGTAATTTTAATATAAAATACCCCCATATTGAGTTTGGACTCCCCGCAATAAATTTCTGCGACGCTACTGCCTGCATGTAATAAACTCATGATGCACTGTATTGTAGGAATAAAGAGTTTCTTCCTTTTAATGGAATAATTTCATCACCTCAGATTTCACTCTGAAATATATCTTTCAATTTCAAACTCCTTCCACTTTGATTTAGGAGGTACGGTGGCTTAGTGGTAGAACATTTACTTCTGGAGCGTTTAAACCCTGGTTTGATCCCCGAGTAAGTAAGCGTGTGGCGGTCAACATCTTACTCGTGGGTTTTCCAGGTACTCCCGTATCCCACTTTCTCCTCCTTCCACCAATCATTCACTTGCTTTAATCATCGTCTGCCTTAGGCTAACAAGCATATCGTGGGCGTACGACGCGATGGGAGATTACGTGAACCTACTTCGACACTTTTGCCTTAATTTCTCATACTATAATGCCATACAAACAAAAATATTTGCTGCACAAACCAGTAGAAAAGAAGTACTTTTTATTGATACGCGGAAATCGCTTGTACCGGGAGGTGGAGAGACCAGGTTCACAAAGGTTGAAACTTGATATATAAACAAACGACTTGTTAAAAGTATGTTGTGTTGTGTGTTGAAGTGTTCTCTAAAATCCTGCTTCTAAAGGATGCAATTTCTATAATATTTTAATTTTCTCAGTTAATATCTATAAAACACCAAACGTGGCTTAACTGTTTAAATAAGCTTTTGCAGATTGTTATCACTTGGATGGATCTGAGTTTTCATCGTTGCGCTTTCAGCGAAATACTTATCCTAAAAGAATAAAGTGATTTTTTTTTTTTACTTGAGTCGCTGCTTGAGATTAATTTCTGAACATAACACAAATATCTTCCGTAAACTTAATCTTCCCGAAACCGGTGTACATATATACAGGGTGTTTCAAAACAACATTGACAACGTTTGGGAGGTGATTCCTGACTTCAAGACAGGACAAAGAGTATAGACCAACCTGGGTGCACATACGCTTCGTTTCAGAGTTACAGGCTGCCAAAAACATGAAAATGAACTTTAAAGGTCCAAAACTATGGGATCTGTCGTAGACGGGTGAAGAATTCACTTAAAAACTAAAATGAGCCCTACCCAAAAAACCATGTTTCAGAATCTTAAGGTACTCACACAAAAATTTTTATGTAGGGTGTTTGGCTACGGGCATATAATTTGAAGTACTCACCAGCTACTTCTATTAAAATTGTTGCGAAAGTACCTTAGGCTTCTGAAACATGGGTTTTTGGATAGGGTACATACTAGTTCCTAAATGAAGTCTTGATCCGACTACGGTAGGTCCCATAGTTCTGGAGCTATGGGCTTCTCAAGTTCATTTTTTCATGTTTTCTGCAGCCTATAACTCCGAAAGAAAACATTTTTGCGCGCAGGTTGGTCTATACTTTTGTTTTATCTTTGTACCAGGAATCACCTCCCAAACATTGTGGGTGTTGTTTTGAAACACCCTGTATAAACATTTTTTGAACATAACTACAGTATGAGGTGATGAGAGGAAACTGTAATTGTAGTAGTATATCAGTGCTTATGAGAACTGTTCTCATAAGCTAAACATCGTTCAGTTCACTCTTCTCTGAAAAATGATTTTTTTTTCATGTTAAAATGAACTCTGAGGTGCCATCTATGGTTAAAACCATTTATTGTCTAACACTCATTAGATCCAGGTGAAAAATGGGTTCCAAGTTGGCCTGTTATGCTAAACTCCGTTAAGTCCTTAGTTGATTCTGTTATTAATAAGCATTTAGAACCTCCTTGAGCCTCAGACCAATAAATTGGAAAAAGTGAGATAAAATGTTTGAGTTTAACGTAACACGTTTATCCCTGTTAGGCTAAGGGATACGATGGTTAAAGGAAGTGAATGATAGTGGAATAATTGGTGGAAGGAAACGGGAGTTCCTCGAGGAAACCCACGAACACCACAAAATTATTTGATAGGGGATCGAACTAGGGACCTCACGCACCAGAGATAAGTGCTCTACTACTGAGTCACCGTGCCCAGGGACGTACACAGGGGGGTGGGTCCTGGGGGTCCAGACCCCCCAAATTTTGACTTTTGTGTAAATTTAGCCTAATTTTAGGGGTAATTTTAGGAATTTTAATAGAAAATACTCTCATATTCAGTTTGGACCCCTCCCAAAATAAATTCCTGCGTACGCTACTGACCGTGCCCTTCCCCGGAACCAATAATTGGAGTATTCTAAATGAATCATTTTAAGTGAAGCTAGTTCAAGACCTTTAGATCAACATTCTGGCAACGAATAACCTTAAGATAATGCTTTGATTTTAAATATATTGCACGCTGCTGCTAATAAAATTCATGATGTTTAAAATTGAAGTACGTTTATAAACGAAATTTACTTGATCTTTAAGAAATTCGACGTTAACAAGGGAAACTTTGCAAGGAATATTAAGCTCGTTTTAAGTTATTCTTATGTTATAACCCGCCAACTCCAATACAATGTATCAATTTTCCCAATCTACAAATCGTCCAACAAAGATCAACATATTCTTGTACAGTCAGATTGCTGAACGATGTGAACCAGCTGAAGTGTTTCACCGAGTGAAGAATATCTATGACGATACATGCGTATAGGAAGCAAAGGGTACTTATTAATCAAAAATATCCCGCAACAATATTGCCAGTTTCTGTAGCTGTTCTACAGCCTTGACCTTTCCACTTATTTGATCCTCTAGAGAAGGATTTGAAAGGACAAAGCATGACTATAAGGTCATTATTGTTCGAACGTTTGCACTTCAAATTTTTAGTGGACAGAATTTGTAGATTGGTCACACAATCAAATTTTTTGAATGCTTATAGTGACTTCTTCTGCATTATTGCATCCGTGATCCGGACAGCAATATATTGTACAAATATACGGAATCCACAAGTTTACTACGGATATATGTAAAGAGCGTACACTATTTACATGCTACATACCTACGGCCTTTTTATCGCTTAGATGTTGTATCATACCGCTGCAGAATGTCTGACATCTAATAGTCTTTCGTATATTACATATCTATACATATGTTACATACTTCACTTATATATGTCCATCTGTGTGTGATATCCTGACTGCTTATATACATTTCTTTCTTTCAAACGGAAAGTACATGTAGATGGAACACTTATACGGAAAGTACTATAAATCATACATTTTGAGTTATACGTCTGCAGGATGATACATATAGTGGTGTATTAAGTCCAAAAGCTATAGGATTTACGCATGTAACCTACGTTTTACGTACCCCATATAAGTTTTTCTCTCTGTATGAAGCATCATGGATGCCGTAACATTTTGTATAAAGCGTGGTAAAAAATACCATTGGTATTCTCTGCAGATATTGGCTGCACACGGTTTTAAGCTAATCACACCAGACAGAGAGAGAGAGAGAGAAAGAAATTGTTTAGTACTGACAGTACTTGTCAGACGGAACAAACAATATCGACTATTTTTTTATACATAGTATTAGTATTAGTACAACCAATTAATAATAATAATAATAATAATAATAATAATAATAATAATAATAATAATAATAATAATAATAATAATAATAATAATAATAATAATAAGTTTATTTTAAGTACTATGAACAGCTGATAGGCAAAAACACAGCACTATGTTAAAAACCTTATGTAATAAATTTAAACACACCTGAAAATTTATAATATAGAATGAGTATTAAAACAGGTAATGACGCTTGTCAGAAGATTAATACATTCAAATTATAAGGTTCCAACTGGTTTACAAAACAAAATTAAAATAAAAAATAGTCAATTTTATAATATACCAGTAACAAAGCTATGCAAATTAAAGTTTAATTCAACTATCACTTAAAACAATGAGTCGACCTTGCTTAAAATTGCATACTCGGCATTCAAAAGATCTTGCTTACTTATTGTCATATTTCAACATAAAATATTGGTTCTTTTAATAAAAGATTATAACGTAAGGATACACTGAACATCCAGGATTGTCCCGTTTTTTCACAACCATTCCCGATGTCCCGAAAAATTTTCCCGGGACGCCAAAATGTCCCGTATTTACGTACATTAAATACGAGAAAGCTTTCCAATCTAAAATTTCTTAATTTATATTATTATTTTCTTATCACATATCTTAGAAAATACTAATATTCTAAGTTATGTGATTATATTGGAATATGTCTAATTACTGAACAACGTCATTACATTTGCGATATTGGATGTGGTGGCTGCACTGTTTTCCCTCCTAGGCCTCCCCCCCCAAGACTCCCACTCCATAGACGACAGTGCAAGGGGCTGAAAGTCTTATGAAAAACAGTTTTTACTCTCTGTTTCGGGCGGTGGAAGACTGAGGCGCTGTCACCAGTACAGTACAGTGTTTCCATGATTTGACTAAGATGTAACGTACTGTCATTTACGAAAGGGGAACAAAAGTATAGAACTATAAAGTGAAAGTAAAAAAGAAAACTAGCTGTAAGTGAAATAATGTTTAAAAGTAAGAAAAAGCAAATAAAGGGAGTTGGAATCCGATGCTCAGAGTAGTTGAGTTGATTTTAGTTTAGCGTCCCTTTCAGCAGCGAGGCTATATGAGACGTGGACCTACTGATTAACGTGGAATCCGAACGACGAGCTCCCGCCGGGAATCGAGCCCGGGTCTCCCACGCGAAAGGCGCATACGCTAACCGCTTAGCCACGGAGGAGCTCGATGCTCAGACTAGTTTGTAATACATTCTGCCACTGACAGATTTTGTTGATTGACAGATATTGATGAACGTTTTATATATATTTTAGTAATGTTTTCAAAATTTCATTTTTTGTTAGTTGCTGATAGTTACTTGTTATTTAATTAATTCCAAAACCTATTCAATAGGTTTTAAAATGAAAAAGTGTAAATTTGCCCTTTTTGTGAGAAATACAGAAAGAAAGAGGGAGAGAGAACGGAGAGGCAAAAATATATATTTAGGGGAGTAACCTATCCAAACGTAAAAAATTGTCCCGTTTTTTCTAGTTGAAGATTTGGTCACCCTAATAATAACCATAAAATCAGAAGTAGCAGCTTTATCCCTTGTCATAACGTTAAAACTGTTTACTTTTGAAAAACTTTGTGTTATTTCTCTTAACATATTTTCACTTTAATTGTTGTGAGACATTGTCACCCTTCTCAGTATTTGACGTTTAGAATTTAGTGCTACCAATATCAATCGATGTCTAACACTGTAAATCGGCACTGTTATTCCTATATTTTCTAAGCAATATTCGCTACTATATTTGTTATCCAATACAATTTGAATAGAGAATTTATCAATACGTAAATTTCCTCCTTTCTGATCGGGATTAAAGTCTCCAAAAAATTAACCAATATTCATAGTGATGTAAATGGCAATCCCTTTAACATTTTATAACGTAGGAACCTTGTAAAACATTTATGTACAACTTCGAATAATAATAATAATAATAATAATAATAATAATAATAATAATAATAATAATAATAATAATAATAATAATAATAATAATAATAACCTCAGCTGAACTTTTCAATGGAAGTTTAGCGTTAAAATTTCAGAGAAAAGGCTCTGAAATTTAGTTCGAAAAAAAAAAATTAATGAATTTGAAATATTAGTTGTCATTTGCATGTGTAGCAAAAATGAAATAAAAAGTTTCCTGTTCCAAAACACTCATGCGCGAACAATTTTGCCAAAAAGAAAAAAAAATTGAAAAAGTATTTGAATTTTGTGGCTTGTGTCAGACATTGTAGAACATCCCATTTTAAATTAAATTTGAAGGATGAGTTGGGATTAGAATACGCATTTTTTTGTATGTGTTGGACCTTTGTGTGTGTGTGTGTGAATGTGTGTGTAGCTCATGTGGTATCGATGTTGAAGGTAATAGCATATCATTTGTTCGGCCGATGAGCTCTGGGGGAAGGGGGCAGCAAGCAACTCGTAAGGGTTTGGACAGAGAAGGGTAACACAAAAAGAGACCTTCGCAGCATTGTCAACCTCTTAAATGTATTTTATCGTATTCAATGCATCAAAATTTTCGTTTCACTCGTAAACTATTACATTCTTTTCTAGAAGTAAAGAGGTAAAAACAAAGTTATACTCCCTATCCGCTCGGGAAGATTATTCTTTTCACACCATACCCTAGCCAACTTTCTTAAGTTGGTCACAAGGAAGCGAGTGACGTTAGATTTACAGCGAAATTGCATCACCCGAGTATAACATGGTCACGTGGTACTATCCAAGGATGTTATAAAATAGAGGATCTGCCCATCCAACAAAATCGTGAAGCCATACGTCACGCCTACTCTGCCCGCTCCGCACCACTAAGATCGCAATGTTTTGAGCCAACAATCATGGCGGAAACGAGAGTAGCCAATCAGATGTGCCGGATCAGACGATGCTCAGTTGTTTTTTGGCTTCATTGAGTTCATATGTTGAAGATACATGGCAGATCCTCTATTTTATAACATCCTTGGTACTATCATGGGGGTCAAGGTAGCGCAAACGAGCCCTGCGGGTCTCTTAACCCCCTTCGCTCACCAACGCTCGCTCACCTATGTTTCGTAACATAAGTAAATCATTTTTCTGTGCATTATATATTACGTACAAGGGCAAATGAATGTTATTTTTATCTTATTTTAATGACAAAAGTGTTATAAAAATAAAAAAGCTTTTCTTGGGGAGGGTTTGAACCCACGCCAAAAGCGATTTTCAATACTACTCCATTCACTGGCACGCTCGATCACGAGGACCAGCATTATCAGACGTTTGATTTGTATTATATGTATACTACGTGACGAGAAACATATAACTTCAAGCAATCAGAATCGTGTATTTAGCTCCTATGGCTATGGTCGAGGTTGATATGCACTCGGGAGATGCCTTATTTAAAACGAAGAGTTGATTAGAAAAAAAGCTGTCTACACTTATACAATCTAGGAGGTGATGTAATTAACGCAATACTTCATTTTTACCCTCAGATTTCCCTAGGAACCTATTTTACACTGACTGGATAGATCAATGAGTTATATGGGAACAAAGGGAGCAAAAGAAAAAATCCCACTCCTATCTAAGTTAGTATCATACCCGGGACTCTTTGTAAGTACGTTGATGTATTACGTATGTACAGTGGAGAAATCTTGTATTGATTTTACCGACTTTCCGTGAACTTCTATGACAAATCATTAACACAATCACTTACGATAAAGGTTGAAAAATTCGGCCTCCACCACCCCATACCAATCCCCAACGCTTTCCTATTTATTTCTAATTTTTAGATACAATATAAGCAATTCCTGATTTACATAAGCTAAACAAGCTATAGCTTAGGGATCCACTCTCTTGATGACCCGAAAACCAAAAGTGAAAAAAAATGTACATTTCCAAAGTATAAGAAAAACAGTAAATTCAATAAAATCTACATATATAGCAACAGTGCTTCGTGTTGTGTAAGCTATGATGTAATTAATGAGGGCAACTTCTGTTAGTCGGCTTTCTAAAATATCATTAATTTCTTCCTTTCTGTATATACGGTACCTACGGTCAACTGAACACATAAAAGGCCCCCATTACCTTCAATTGCTTAGGGCCCCCACCAAACCTAAATCCGGCTCTGAGTAGAAGTTGTTTCTTACGGTAAGTACAAATTTAGCCTAAGGGCATAATCGTGGGACGTTAAACTGACAGATTTCATTTCCTGAATAAAATAAGAGCATCGGGAAATCAACAACAAAGTAATCAAACGCGCTGTCAATTGTTCTTGGCTTTTCGCCACTTTGAAGTACCATTATGGGTTATAATACACTGAGAACAAAACACCGTAAACGGGCGGCAGTACGCCCACTAATGAAAATTTTGCATTTCTGATTCACAATTAAAGATGTTTGATTAATACGTTTTGTTATTTTTCGATATTGCGAGATTTTTATGTTTTAATACGTTTCTTTAACGTTTTTGATAATTGGTATTTGATGTTTAATATTTCGATATCTTCGATACTTTGTATTCGGTACTCCTATATTTTGCCGGCGGGAACTCATGTGGTTCGGATTCCACGTTAATCAGTAAGTCCACGTCTCATATAGCCTCGCTGCTGAAAGAGACGCTAAACTACAATCAATTCAATTCAATTCCTATATTTTGGTACTTGATATTTGATATATTTCGGTATTTCGATAAATCATTCAAGTGTCGATATTTTATCGGTATAAAATCTGGATATCATAAATCCCTACACTGAGAAAAAAAATGTAGGTGACGTACTTAAAAAGATAGGTTACATGTGTAATTCTTGTAGTTTTTGGACTTAACGTACAGCAGACGTATAACTGAAAACGCATGTTTTATAATATTTTCTGTATAAGTGTTCCATCTGTACGTACTTTCTGTATGAAACAATGTAGGCGGTCAGGATCACACATACAAATGGACGTATATAACATATAGCTGACGAAGGTAACATAAGTATATGAATGTGATATACGAAAAATTATTAGATGCCAGACATCCTGCAACGGCATGATGTAACATCTAAGGGCAGTGCCTATGTAGCATACGGATAACGTATGCTCCGCACTGATTTCTGTAGTAAGCAAGAGGATACCGTATGTTTGTACAATATACCGCTGTCCGGAGAACGCATTTTTTTCTGTGTATGTTCAACCATTACCTTGCTGGTGAAGTGAGAAATGTTCGTACCTTATACCGTGCTAACAAATCTTTTGAGTCTAGATAGATTTCCGTGATGACGTATTAACGTTACATTTCTTTTTACAGACAATAGTACATGTCTATAATGTGTTACCATTTTGATGTATTACTTATATTCAAATATATAATACAGTCAAGAAAGAAGGAATTTTATGTTCCAAGTCACATGGAACAAAGAAAAAGTGTCCAATCCTGTTCTGTCAGTACATATTGAATGCTATCGTTTGATGTGTGACGTTTAGTCTTGAGGCATATGACAGGAATTGAGTAGATAGCTATATAATTTAGCTTAACATCTTTGTGAAGAAAGAGAGATATCAGCATATGACATTAATTTCACGAAGGAAACAAAATAAAATATTTATCTGCTCGTTGGTATATAGAAACCTCAACTTTGTTTCGGAATATATTTTTTTTATTCCCATAAAAGAATAGAGAAAAATGTATAATATTTATTTCAAACAGAAAAAAAAATAGCTGCTCTTGGCAGTTGAATTTGTTAAGAACTTTTTTTTATTGTTCTATGTATTAACATTTCCTATCTTCAGACTAGTATTAGTTCTCGACAAAATACATTTTAAATTTATTTTTAATTTTATTTTATTTTATTTTATTTTATTTTATTTTATTTATTTATTTATTTTTTTTTTTAGAGAGAGCGTGTCCACATTCTAAGAGCGTGTCGAGTCTAAAAGAATGTTCTCATCCCATGATTATTGTCTTACAGTGACTTGTGTGAATCCAGTGTATGTGTATCTTATTGGGTGCTAAAATTAATGTTGCTTCTATACACACTTCCGTACGGGGTCAAATCCTCCCAGAGATGGCTAACCGCTTTCTCCTAAGAACTAGGGGCGCATCTACACTGGGGACCTACTGGGCCCGAACCCTCCCTCAAAACGTCATATCTCGACTAATATTTGTATACTTTCTTAACACAACCTTATTTGTTTGACCCCCCCCAAAAAAAAAAATTGATGTATCCTAAAGATTTGTTTTATACATTATCTGTACTTTTTTCTTTTCTTACAAAAATAATCTAGTTCTATCATTTTACTGAGAATGTAGGTGCAGGAAATTAATAATTACTTTTTGTCTTTTTGGGTAGAAAATAACACAGCTTCAGTGAATTAATGATAACAAGTAATAAGATACTTGTAAACTATTCAGTATAAATTGGTTTGCTTGTTATTTTTTTGTTTTCGTAGAAAATAAATAAATTCAAGAGCTATTTGCCCTCTCTATGTGAAAGGACTAAGCTTCATATCGAAGCCAAGATGGTTTTTCAGCAAACACTGAATTGGGAGAGCAGTGTGCTTGCAAACCTGACATAAAAATAGCAGGTCTTTTGATGGAGTTAAATCACGTAAATAGTATTAGGAATATTTTCTCTCTTTCCTGTGGGATCAAAAACAGAGTTCTTCCTTTCATGATTTACCTATTCTTTTATTTTACGTACTGCGGAATTACTTTACATTTATTTGTAACCTCTTTTAAAGTTTAACTTATATATAATTGAATGTAGCGTACATAGAACCAACTATAGTATAACAAAATTAATAGTACATAAACTCTATTACCGTTGAGACGGCGCAACAATCTACTGTAAGAAGAAGTGAAAGAGAAACAGGAACTACTGTGCGGTTAAGGAAAGCTGGTGTCTGAGAGTTATACAGATCGCTTAGTGTGTTGGTGGCGCTGTCGTCAAAGGCTCTGAAACAATAGAAACAGCAGCTTTGTTACAAACTTAGAGCGTTTAAGAAGTCATAGCTCTGTAATTGTAACAATATAACAAGATGATTCGTAACACATGACATCCGAACATAAAAAATGGTACCTCAAAGTTTTGACAGAGGAACCAACATTCAATTACCGGCAACACCATAGTCTGTGATCTTGGTTTTCTAGCAACAGCGTGAAAGATATTGTATTAATCGACAAGCAACCCTCCCTTACAGTTTGTTTACAGCATGTGCAGATATCTGTCAGAGGCCAGCTCCTTTAACTAGACAATGTTATATACTATGGCCTTTTAGATAGTTTTCCAAATAATAACAACAGTGTTGAACAACAGTGAGTATGTGGAAATCTGAAGGAAGAAGATTGAGTCGACTTTGACCCACAAAAGTATTTATCAGTCCTAGTTCAAACATGCACAACCTGAGTGGAGCAAGCTTGTGAATTCATTTTAGCTGTTACTTAAATATAGATTTCTCTAAGGAGAACGTTCGAATTTACGATTACGTACACACGCTACAAATTAGATGAAAGAGCTAAGAAAATCCACTTGAATGTGTCCATGAAGATCAAATGTGTTAATTTGACAACATTTACAAATGGAATATCATTTGAGCAGAGAGGGAAAGTTTCAAAGATCATATCTCGGTCGACCTCGAAAAGCTGTTAACGAGAGAACAATTCACAGGAGGAGGCGGTTAGTAGAAGAAAATCGACATACCATTGTGAAAGTGTTAAGTGGAAATTAGCGTTAATTTTTGTAATACTGATACGATACCTCACCACATTTTCAATATGAGAAAGACCTTTTCAAAAGAAGATTTTCATTTTCTTACTCATGAACAAAAGATGAAATAGAAAATTATGTGACAACAAGCTCCTTATTTTTCCATTGAATGGTTGAAAAAATGCTGGTTTTACTATTACAATACCCCAAATTAAAATCCAGAAGTGTGTGTGATTGAGTTATAGTGATCCAAGATTAGTTCTTTGACAAAATTTCATAATTCGAAAACGAATTTTTTTAACTTTCTTCAACTACGAAGGCCCACTGGTAATAGAGTGCATGCCTGAAGATCAGACTACAAACGAAGTATATTATGGTACTTGGGTTTTGAATCTTCTATTGAAAGAATTTATAATAAGAAATTCAAGGGAGGATCCTCAACAGTGTCGCTTTTGCATGATAATGTGTCCGGTTAGAAAACATTTTCAACTGCACGGAAACTGCATTCTGCACTGAAAAAAAATGTATGTGGCGTACGTAAAATCGTATGTTACATTTGTAAATCCTGTAGGATTCCGTATATTTGTACAATATACCGCTGTCCGGAGAACGGATTTTTCTCAGTGTGAAAAAAGAAAGCTTCTTAAATATCCATAATACAGGAACCGATCTTGCACCATTTGACTGCTGATTGTTTCCTTAGGTGAAGCATTTCGTCCCTTGAAAGCCTTTTAAGAATGTAGAAAACCTCGTTCCAAGTCATAAATTTAGCTCTACAGACAATATCTTAGTCGGAGTACTGCGATACTTTTCACAAGTGGTTGCAATGCATCCAAAGATGTAAGGAGCATGATGGAGGGTACTTCAAAGGATTGTAAAGATAAATATTTCTCTTCAGTCCATTGTATGAATTTTCAAAGACTACTATCAAACTTTTTCCATTGAACCTCGAATATCATAAATGAGAATTGGATTTTGAGTTTAACGTCCCGTTGAACAGCGAGGCTATATGAGACATGGACCTACTGATTAACGTGAAATTCGAACCACATGAGCTCCTGCTGGGAATCGAACCCGGGTTTCCCACGCCAAAGGCGCGTACGCTAACCGCTTAGCCACAAGGAGATCAATATCATAAATGAGAATATCTTAAATAATCGTACGAATCGAAAGTTATAATGTGAGTTGGCAACGCTGATCTCTTGTCTCCAGTGGCTAATGGTGGGGCCTGTATCAGAGTCGAAGCTGATTAACTCAGCGAACGATGCTCACAACGTCCCAACATGTTTCCTCGCACGTTCCTCGTTTCGTGTATTTTGTTCTGTACCAATGAATTCGTAGTCTCATAAGTGACACACAGCGAATTAGTTTGTATATATATATATATATATATATATACATATATATATATATATATATATATGTGTGTGTGTGTGTGTGGAGATGAGGATGAGGGGGGCTTTAAAGTAAAACATGATCCGGTGATCAATTGATTCAGCCTGTTTCTCTAACTATTCACTCGCAACCTTTTCCCAACACAATTTTTCTCTTCGTACATTATCAATTTCAGTGGCAATTTATAAACAAAATTAATTTACAAAAATAACTGAATCATTAAACCACACAATAAATAAATATCTCTGCTGAGATATAACATACATTAAATCAATTAAACTCTCAAATTATTAAATAAATTACTGCCAACGTACAATTTGCAATATAAACAAGGAAATATCAATTTTCAATATGGGTAATCTTTTATTCATAACTTTATAAAATTATTATTATCTTATTTTTTAAAAAATGTCAATTAACTCGTTAACATTAGATTCAGTGATAAAACTAAGTTAGAAATGTTATCGTAAATTTTATTGAAGGTCTATTAACTCATAAACACCTAAGAGAGTGATAAAATTAAGTTAGAGATGTTAAGTTTTCTTGAAAGTCTATTAACTGGTAAACACTTAAGAGAGTGATAAAAAATTGAGAAATGTTATCGTAAGTTTTATTGAAAGCCCATTAACCCGTAAACACTTAAGAGAGTGATAAAGCTAAGTTAAAAATGTTATCTTAAATTTTCTTGAAAGTCTATTAACTAGTAAACACTTAAGTGATTGATAGAACTAATTTTAAAATGTTATCTTAAATTGTCTTGGAAATCGATTAACTTTCAAACCCTTAAGAGAGTGATAAAACTAATTTTGAAATGTTATCTTAAATTTTCTTGGAAATCTATTAACTCGTAAACACTTAAGAGAGTGATAAAACTAAGCTAGAAATGTTATCTTAAATTTTCTTGAAAGTTTTTTTTACCTACCAAACACTTAAGAGAATAATGAAACTAAGTTAGAGATGTTATCTTAGATTTTCTTGAAAGTCTATTAACTCGTAAACACTCAAGAGAATGATAAAGCTAACGAGCGAAGGGAAGGATGTCACTCAGAAATAATTGCATCAAATTTGGTGTAGTAGTAGATAATAGTAATAGAAAAGAACGTGTGGAAGCATTCGTTTTGTAGGCGTTCAGAATCAGAAATGTGCCCTACAGTTCAGGAGAAGTATGGCCTGTCAATCAGATATTGATGGGACGGAGCCTTTGCTCTCTATTGTGACCAATGCACAAGAAGTTAAATAAAGTAGAACGAAAACAGAAAAGATGGGCTGAACAGAAAATGCGCCATTGTCCGCCCTGAGTTCTACCAGGCGAATGCCGAGATACTAAATCATCAACCGCCCTTGCCATTATCTACCTTATCTCTATAAAGAGGAATTGAAATGTTCTTTTTTAAAAAAACGGAGTCTCATATGTTTCAGACTGAACTGTGTTGTTTTTTTCTTGCATTTTTATTTTTTGAATACAGTTTCTGGTATTGTGTGTGCCTGTTATATTTTTTAATGCTTCTGATAACAACTGTTTCGTTGTGTCAGAAAAAAAAACAGCATATATAACTCACTGTACAGTATATTAACTACGATATTTTCTAATCTTGTTGAAACCAATTTGGAAGCTAATTTTACAAACATGGCATGTGTGTAGACAGTGAAGATATTCTGTCTTATATGTGCTAGGCAACATAAGTGAAACACTCATGTTCATTTTGTGTTCACACTGTTAATGTTCAGTGTTGTGAAACATATATGAGTTATATTTGGAGTTTTGAACGCAGTTGTTACGAGGCTGCTTCCGTCCAAAACATTTAGCTGCTTTCTAGTGTGAGTAGACCAAATTCAAATATTTTCTTTATCCTTTGCGTTAACATAGTTGCGTTAATGAGCAGTCTTGTATGTATTCAAACAGTTATTTTTATTATGGTCGTTCACAGTCGTTCCTATTTTAAACGTCACTAGTCTCAAAATATATATTCAAATTCGCCTCACAAAGTATCTTACATAGACAATATAATTATTATCAATGATACTACAACTTCTTCTTCTTCTTCTTCTTCTTCTTCTTCTTCTTCTTATTATTATTATTATTATTATTATTATTATTATTATTATTATTATTATTATTATTATTATTATTAATTATAAGAACACTGTGTATAAACATTTATATTTGAATACTAATAAAGTAGTTGATTCCCAACCTCGGTAGTCGTGAAGTCTAACAGTCAAGGACATTGTTCACGAGCTTCTGAATTTGGGTTGAGGGTCTAGGTTGAGTATTCGGGTTCGAGTTAAACATTGTTAAAAGTTATAAGGCACTGGCCAAATATCTTCAAAACTGGTCGGCTCAGGTTTAGAATTGCCAACGACTCGAGCAGCTCGGTTCACAGCTCATTTACTATCGACCCGAACCGAGAAGTGAGCTAGAACCTTTGGCTCAGTTGAGCAGAACCGAGCAGATGGCTCATCCCAATCAAGTCAGCTGTAGTCAATGATTCACCCTAAGCGAGACAGCTCGAGCCATCGGCTCAGTTGAGTCCAACCGAGCTGAGCTTGTTATAAAAAATCTCTTGTGGTCTCGCTATCGAGACGAGACGAGATGCGAGCAGTGTCCCCTCTCGTGAGCAACACTAAAAGTATTCCATATTACTGCTTAGCTTATATTTCTCATGGCTTTCTCTTTCCAGTTTAATCAGGCCATGATTTCAAAACGAGTTAAAACGAGCGAGCCATTTATCAAACTCGAGTCGATTCGAAACTCGATGCCAAAAACAGTAAATCGGCTCGGAACTCGACTTGAGAATATAACCTTTGACTCGACTTGAATTCGAGTGGACTTTTAACTTGACTCGTGCCCATCCCTATGCGTTAGAAAAAATGGTTGCTTATTATTATTCTGCTAAACTAATTATACTACACAAATTAACTATAATAAACTAATTAACTGTATAATAATAACAATGTTGTTATGTTAAATTTAAAATACAGAATATAGAGAAACATTACACTACAATTAATAAAATTAGAACAGATGAACTGGGGGTGAATGAAAACTTGCTAGTAACTCTAAAATCGATACATGCTTTTTAAAGCTAGTTGTTCGAAACTCTATAACCAATGGGACTTTAGGATACGCAAACTGATCTAAAAGAACTCTAATATTACATACCATCAACATTACATCAATAAAGTAGGCCTGCTCATCAGAACACAGTTTATTCATATTAACCCCAACTGTATTGTAAGGGCCTGGTTCGTACCTTAAGTTAATCTTCAAAATAATTCAACGCGTTTAACACTTTCTTAACTGGTTTTTAATGTTTGACCATGAGAAGCGTACATAATTAAGTTTTCTGCACATCCAACAAAATATGTAGACCTTTATACACACACTTATTTACTCGTCAAGATGTCTACGTACATGTACATTTATTTATATCGTTGCTATAGTAACAACAACTCTTATTTTAGTTACCGATTACACAAATAATATCTCAGAATCTCTATATGTCTTTCTTTTTCTTTATACATTATGCTGCTCAATTAATGCGCCTCTGATCCCTTTCTGTAAATAGGCACAGATTGCTAATGATACATACAACGTTATCGTTGTAGTATATTGTTAATTATGGCACCCTAGTTGTTGATACATATTTCTCACCAAGACACCACTTTACTTTTAAATTCTGTCCACCATCATCTTCAAGTGTTCGAACGATAAAATATTTTCGTTCTCCATCTTTATAAAAACAACAGCAATCAAAGTAAAATAGACTACCGGTACCATTGCAGTCGTAGTTCACTCAGTGCATGTATTGATTTGGAGCTGTCAAAATCTACGACAAAATCTTCCAGGTGCTTGCAATCAGTACACATGATTTCCCTGAGGCTGTCCTCATCTTCCAAAAACAGCAAGTGGTACTATGATCTTATCTGTTTCTTTGTGTGTCAGTAACCGACTGTTGGTCACTGACATACGTAGTTCATGCTCCTTTGTTCCATTGTGAGAAATTCACTTACAGGAAAGAAAAATTTGTTTCCGAAAAAAATAAACACGTATTGTAGTTATTCATCCGAAATGTAACGCGAAAAAAGTAACGGAAACTAGGTACGTTACTTAAAAATTTGTAACGCGTTACCGTTACAGTTACTTTGGGAAAAATGTAACGCGTTACTAGGAAAAGTTACTTAAAATGTAACGCGTTAGTTGAGTTACGTTACTTCCCAAGACTGGCACTCGGCTATTGTCACGTGTAATAAACCATCCATACGCACATTTTCCCCAAGTGTTAACTGATTGGAGAAGTTCAGGGTGGGTGCGCTATATTGCCACACACAGTATTAACTCAACTTGCTTCTAAGTCAGTGTAAACAAGTCAATCAACGTTGTAAACAAGTTGGTAGGACGAGGTCGGAGGTAACTGCATCTGTACTTTAAATACAGATTTAAAAAAATGAATGCCGTTGATCGAAGCAGAAGTCATATTTATGGTTAGCACAAAAATCTATAAGCAATTCCATGAACATTTTGAATGGCATGTCACGATCTTTTCTTGTATATTAAATTAATTGTACGATTTGCATTTTGTATTCAAGACACGAATGAGCAGTAACATATATGTTTTAAAGACAACCAATCAGTCAGACAAAATACGTGTATCTTATGTCGATCGTATATAAAATAGTAAAAATGATGTAGATATATAAATGAATATGGTTAGATATTTCCTCAATAGTTATACGTTTATATGGTAGACCATTTTGCTTAAAGGGTATATAGTACGTTGTTTTTGACCTTCTGTTCAGAGCCATTTGTTTTCCTGCTTTGAAAAGCATCAGAAGTTTCCGTGGAGATCGTAATATTGGTAGCACCATTCTCCAAGGACATAAATTCACGATTAATGTTTTTTTTTTTTCTTATTTAAAAAAAAAAGTAGAAGAGAAACATTTTTGGTTTTGGGAGGATGAATGTTGCAAGTAATGACGGTAGCACACTGTTCATCGAAGTTCACTGCACGGGGTCACTCCCGTGCTCAATAGAATATTCTCCAATCTCCACAGTTCACGTGCGTTTGTATGGGTCCGTTCCCACAATTCAACTATTCCATATTCGTCCCGAACCCTTCGTTCTTTCCCCCCCCCCCCCCCCGCTAACATCGTCCTTCCAATTCATCACTTTTATACTGGGTTTCGGGAGGGTGAAGGAGGAGGAGGAGGAGGAGGGGTTTGTAGCTAGGTAGATAAATGTTTTCCGTCGGAGATGAGTACCTCTGTTTCTAGAACTGTTCCCTTTTTTTTTCTTCCATGATGTTCTTTTGTTTTAAATCGAGCTGGATTTCACGTGAGTAGCATTGTTATCCTCGACTGTGAGTTCCATGGCAAGAAGTTCAGCTAGTAACAGCGGGATAATGTGATTTCTTTCAGCAAGATACGCACAAAGACATTAAACAAGCTTGATTTATATACAGTGAAGCTTGTCGATAACGAAGACTCCCTGAGACATGATTATTTGTCGGTAAACGAGAGGCATCTTTTACAGAGACTTTACATAAATTCACATTACTCTATTGCAAATGCATTACTTATAAAGGTAAATACAAAATACCGTACACAAGTGGCGAACTCGCAGGGAGTCCAACGGGCTCGGACCTCCTCCCACAAAATTTTCTAACTTAACATACATTTGCACACTTCTTAATAAAACTATGCTTGTTTTACAGGGAAATGATTGATGTACCATGAACATCTGTATCTTTTCTCTTATACAGGGAGTCCATAAAGTCCTGCAGGAAAGTAAAACTCCATAACTTGGAAACTAAGTAATATATTAACAAATACTTTTTGGTGTACTTACAGAGAGGTTCAAAGTTTTGTTTCAGCTAGTTAAGGTTCATCGCCAAACCTCCAATTGTGCATCATTCACGTCCAAACACTCTTGCAGTCTTTTTGGGAAACTAAGAATTGCGTGTTGGCGGTGCTCGTCTGGAATGTTCAAAATCACATCAGTTATTTTGTTCTTGAGATCGTGCAGATTAGCTGGCTTCTGCAATACACTTTGGTCTTCACGTGTCCCCACAGCCAGTAATCACAAGGCTACAAATCTGGTGATCTTGCAGGCCAAGGTATGGGTCCTTTTCGACCAATCCATCTCTCCTTAAATTCTTCGTTAAGAAACTATCGAACTTGAAGGGCATAGTGCGGCAGTGCCCCATTCTGTTGCATGTGGACTTCATTAAGAATGCCTAACCTAGTAAGTTCTTGCAAAAGGAATGTCTGTAGCATGTTCAGATAATTGTTACCCTTTACCGTCTCTTCCTCGAAGAAAAAAGGGCCGATAATGTGGTGCATTGGAGCAGCACACCACACATTGTCTTTGGGACTACCCCGCTTGTGCTCCTTGAATTCACGTAGATTTTCCACCTCCAAAATTCAGCAGTTGTGCCTGTTCACTTTTCCCGACACATGAAATGTGGCTTCATCTCAAAACAGAAATCGAGACAGAAAGTCACCATCTTCTTGTAAGCAGGTAAGGACTGACTCACAGAATTCCATTCTCATGTCACAGTCTTCCTCTATCAGCTCGTGCACAAATTTTAACTTATAGGGCAGGACCTTCAAATTCTTGCGTACGTACGATCTTGTGTAACGTTAACTTCGGCATTCCCAGTTTCAATGACCTACGTTTAAGCGACTTCATTGGACTCCTGGCTATGCTGTCCTGCAACGTGTGAATCACATCGTCACTCGTTCCTGGCCTTCCACTGCGTGGTAAATCTGACACACTTCTCGTTTCTTTGAACTTCTCGTACCACCTCTTGGTACTTCTTTCTGCTGGGGGCGTTATCCCATACGTTGTTTGGAACTTTCTCCGCACTGAAACGCAAGATTTAAATTCCGCAAACTACAAAACACATTGTGCCTAGTAGACGCTATCTTAAATCACGTGATTACCAGGGCAAACGTTATCGAGCATTGTGGCCAGAACAAAACTTCAAACTTCCCTTCTTCCACCCCAAAAATTTATACTTTTAAACGTAACGGTTTCCAAGTTATAGAGTTTTACTTTCCTGCAGAACTTTATGGACTCCCTGTAAAAACTATCTAGTTCTATCATTTTTATCTGAAAATGTAGCTGCAAGTGTTTTACAGTTACTTAAGTTGATTTTTGTTTAACGTCCCTTTGAGCAGCGAGGATATATGAGACGGGACTTACTGATTAACGCGGAATCCGAACCTAATGAGCTCCCGCCGGGAATCGAACCCAGCACTCCCACGCCACAGGCATACGCTAACCGCTTAGCTACGGAGGAGATTCTTACAGTTACTTATCGGATACAGAATAATACACGTTCTATACAGTCTTGGGAAGTAACGAAACGGGAAAAAAGCGTTACTTTTAAGTAACGTTATATTTTTTCAGTGTAACTGTAATGGTAACGCGTTACAAAAATTTTTTGGTAACGTACTTAGTTTGCGTTAGTTTTTTGGCGTTATATTTCGGATGAGTAACTACAATATGTGTTTTTTTTTTTTAACAAATATTTCTTTTTTGAAAGTATATTTCTGAGAATAGAGCAATGAAACATTAACTACTGTATGTCAGTGATCGACAGTCAGTCGCCGACATACAGAGAAATAGATAAAATATTAGTGCCACTTGCTGGTTTTGGAAGATGAGTACAGCCTCAAGGAAACAACGTGTAATCAGGCAACAATCTGATTGCAAGCACCTGGAAGATTTTCTCATGGATATTGACAGCTCCAAATCAGTATATTCAGTGAGTGAACTGTGAATACAATGGTAGTCTAGTTTACTTTGATTTGTGTTGTTTTAATAAAGATGGAGAACGAATACATTTTACCGTTCGAAGATTTGAGAAAAAGATGCTTTTTCTTAAAAGCTGAGGATGATGGTGAACGGAACGAAGTAAAGCCAGGAGTTCGTCCACAAATTTGAGGAAGCATCTAAAGTTTTTTCTTTTCATTTTTCTTTTTCTTTTTCTTTTTTTTTTTTAGTAGTTTAATTTCTAGAATGGACCGAAACAGCACCCATACAAAGATTTGAGATTAGAAATTGTCCAAATGTTAGTAACTCGTTTATACGTGCTCTTAATATTGTAAGGTTCTGCATGTCTTCACATCATGCGATAACCATGTGTGTACTACACGTGTTGATAGTAAACTAATACAACGCAGACGACAGTACCGAAGAAGAGGAGTCGCCCACAATCGCCAGCAGTTGGCAAGACGGAGATCACCGAAGGTAGCCGACATTTTAGGATAAAAGACTGGAGCACGCCTCAACAAGCATAATCTATCCAGGTTGATCAAACCACCTAAAGCCCTAAGACTCCCGGCCATGGGTTCACCTTACACTCTCACGATGCTTGGTCAATTGAGAGATACCTATCCTTAAGCCCTAAGGCTCCCGGCCCATTGGATTCCCTTTCTTTCTCACGACGCCCGGTCACCGAGAGAGACACCTAATCACACGAAACTTATCCCCTCTCACGACGCCCGGTCAAAGAGAGGAACCTCACCTACAAAAGCCCTGAGACACCTGGCCATTGGGTTCCTTCCACTTTCTTATCTAAAATTATTAGAGGAACTACTTATTGTAATATATTTTTGTATTTAAGAAGATCTTTTTATAATAAACAGTGATAGGAAAGTCCAAATTCCCGTGTACGATAATTGCTTTAACTTACACAAACTGAGAGAATTTTACAATACGGGATATTTCGTTTTCGAAATACGCTGTTCCATGTCTTAACTACAGATATTTCGATTACAAAATGGTACTACAGTAACTTTTGTAACACTTTTTATTGCATGTGTCTTCAATAAATAGAAGTAAAAACATGAACTTCTTTGTAAACCCTTACGAAAACGCTTTAAATGTAGTTTAAAGGTTAAAAAAATCCTCCGCAGTATAAGGGTTAAAACATTAACCCCCGTAGTTTAAGGGTTAATGCTTTCTTCAATACTACATTCTTGTTCTGCTTATACTAATGGAGATTTTAGAAGTTGCAATTTCTTCGGGGGGGGGGATGTTTCAATTGGAACAAAGTGAGAAAAAGATAAGATTTCATTTTCTCAAGAGAATAAATAAAGAAATGTATATTGAGTGTAGATGAAATAGGAGGTGTAATATGTTGATTGGTTATCGTGACAATGATATAGTGATACGATGTACTTTTTCAACTAGAACAAGTAGATTTTAAATTAGTCAGCGAAACTTCGGAACTTAGATGTAAAAGTATTGTAAACTGTTTTACACAATATTATTATCCTTATAAATCAATAGTTAAGAATCATGGTTAATATAAATATATTTTTCTTTAACTTTTCCAAGTATATTTTATTTGTCAACAAACTTGTTTACATTATGCTACAGCAACACAAACACTGCAAATTGTGTACAAAATGTATGAGAAATGTGCAGAAACTTCCAATCAAAGATGTTATAAAATGGAGGATCATCATACGTATGTTCATCATATGAACTCAATGAAGCCAAGAAACAACCGAGCATCGTCTGATCCGGCACGTCTGATTGGCTACTCTCGTTTCAGCCATAATTGTTGGCTCGAAACATTGCGATCTTAGTGGCGTGGAGTGGGCAGGGTAGGTGTGGCGAAGCTGTGACGTATGACTTCACGATTTTGTTGTATGGGCAGATCCTCTATTTTATAACATCCTTGCTTCCAATGGTGTAAGTAGTGCACATTTCTCACACGTTTTGTACACACTTCGCACTCCTCTTGTTGCATATATATACATATATATATATATATATATATATATATATATATATATATATATATATATATGCATGTAAAAGAAGTGATCATAAGTCGTTGCAGTTTACGCGTACAATATTCTATCAAGACAAGCATCTGTTGACCCTGACGAAACCGAGACGGTGATTTTTGACTCGAGACGCAATCGAGATCGAGACCGCTATTTATCAACCGAGATCAAGACTGAGACTGTTCAAATTCTCGTCTCGTCTCGATACCATCCCTAGCTTTACATCTGAAACACACTGTAGATTGCTGTGCACTGAAATGGGTGACTGTGGAGCCAGTCAGGAATTTTGTGAAAACTTGTCGCATAATAATCTAATGAAACAAGAGCTTGATTCGAAAATTAATGATGGTGCAAACTAGAGATGGCAAGCAAGCCAGTAATCAATGACGCTAATGTAACTACATTATGTTAATTATTTATATCTATCATATTATCATGTAAAACCTATTGTTAAACTCTTTTTTTATTTTTATTTTTTTTGAAAGAAGTACTAGTTTTCATTTTCCATACATATATATATAACTTGCAAATAAGATATTAATAAAAAGCGTAGGCAGATAAACAAGGAAGATAATGTCTATTTGACTATCAGTATCACTACCATTGATTGACATTCCATCCTACAAACATATTACACATCATATGTCAGGTATTTTTCTGCTATTTCCTTTTGTTATATTTCATAATATAACATATTTAATAAATAATTATTCAATATTTTTTTTTAAATTACGTAACTTCTATATCTTTAGTTTTAGAGGAAGTACTTACATAACGTATTGTTGAGAATTTAATTTCCTTTAAAATGAGCTATGGAAAAAGAAAATCGATCCGTAAACAACGGAGATAATTCTTGTTTCTTGAATCGAGTTTTTCGCCATTTTGATGACGTCATAATGTGTACACACCATGCACCAGTGAGTGACACCATCCAAATTATTCACTAGAAGGTTATCTAAATTTAAAAAAAAAAAAAAAAAAACACTTTCTCATCTTATCTGCACGAAAGCTGCCACAGGTTGACATGTTTAGAAGTAAAATTTTATTCGTGACAGCCATTTTGATGACGTAATTAACATATTATATGTCATATCTCCGTTACTTATGGACCGATTTTGTATGTTAATAACTCATTTTAAAGATAAGTAAATTTTCCATAAAAACTGTTATGAAGCATTTTCTCTAAAATTAACGGTTTCCGAGTTATTTTTATTTATTTCATAAATAATTGTTCAATAATTCATTAAGTTATTAAAATAACTTCTATACCTTTAGTTTTAGAGGAAATACTTACATAACAGTTTTTATGGGAAGTTAAATTTCCTTTAAAATGAGCTATGAAAAAATAAAAATCGATCCGTAAACAACGGAGATAATTCTTGTTTCTTCAATCGAGTTGTCCGCCATTTTGATGACGTCATCGTCTACACGTCACGCACCAGTGAGTCACACTATCGAAATTATTCATCAGAAGACTCCTCTAAATCAAAGAATAACCTTGTTGTCTTATCTCCACGAAAGCTGCCTACTAAAAAGTTTTATCCATCCCGAATCTCTATTTCAAGACAGACGAGACATGGTTTCACCTTAGTTACTATACGGTAATTCGCAACATACGCGGCATTGTCCAGTCGAAAACCTACAACAAATATTTGAGGTATCGCTGCATGATTTAGGGATTAGAGTGTGGTGCGATGGCTCGGAGCAAGAATCATTGTACCTACTTTCTTCGGACACAGTGAACGTGCGGGTCAACTAATGCCAGACTAAAGATGTTTCGCATAATTTGGACAGGACAAGGCAACGGCACACATCTCCTTGGAAGAAGTGCACTCTGTTTTCACACCTGACAGAACTGTCTCGAAAGATCTACACCCTCCAAGGTACGGGCGTACCCCCTCCCTTTAGTTTCAACAGTATAGTGTTAGTTATGGTAGAATATCTGTACACAGTTACCTTGAAGTCTTAAGAGTCTTAAGAGTCATAAACATCGGTATGATCACCATCCATGTCGTAACAAATGTGGTTAAAACCTAAAATCGTCAGAAAACACCACTTACGGGTACGCCTACTTCCGGACCATCCTGTAGTAATTGAGATTTATATGTGTGGAGAAAGTGAAGGGAAATGTGTACCATGACAATCCACTAACCATTGACGCACTGCAATATTTAAAGTATCATACGAAATACTATCCTCAACTTCCGATGGAATGAATTACAGCAACTCCACTACAATTTCCGGTTTCAATGTAGAACAGAGGGATCTATATACAACAGACGGATAAGACATAGAGAGAAGAGCTTTTCTTTCATTTGGAACCGATTTAACGTTGTGTTAATTTATATAATATTATCCCTTAACCTTCGTATTAAATTGGTAGTGGTATCAATTAAGTACTTCCGGTTTTAACGTTGATTGCTGTACAGTGAAAACAGAAATAGCTAGTGTCCCAAAATATATTAAGTGTCCCAAAATATATTCCATCTTCACTTTAATCTCTCTATTGAGACCAGAAATGATAAAAAAATCTGTTACCACTTCCGGTTTCAAAATTAATTGTGAAAATATTACGCCATGTAATCAAAGTCCTTCATACGGTGTACACTTGCTATGATTAATGATTCACACATACAGGATGTTTCAGTCAATTAGTCCATTTTTCATTTTATTACTGTGACTAAACTAATTAACGTATACAAATAATCAAACCATCACTGTAAAGAGTCCTGTTTAAAGTTTAATTATTGGCGAGTAGACTATCTGATATGTTCAATGAGTCCACATACCTGTTGCAGGCACGTAGCCAAGGGATGGGTCCTACCCCCCTCCCCCTTCGAGTCAAGAAATGAAAAATATTAAGGAAGGATGAAACAAAAAGATGCGAGAAAAAGATGAATCAGCGTCAAAACTATAAAGCTACAGCAAGCGTTTCGTTAGCCCTACTCTTTCTTGAGAAGTTTTGTGTGCAGGGAGCGAAGTCAAGTTGAAAATGGATATTATTGTAACGAAGCATTCCGAATTCCATCTATCTCCATGCTAATTCTATGGACTACAAATGACAATCGATAAAAATGTTCGATCAGATAGACTCTCAGGTAGTACTTAAGAAATGCCCAATATCACCAAGAAAATGAACTATTTTGAATTTCACGGCAACACTAATCCATTTTATAGGATGGCATTACTGCCGAAAGAGATCTCATTGCTATCCTTGACGTTATTAAACGAAGATAAGAAAAAGAAGAAGAAAGAAGACAAGAAGAACCGAGTTCTAATGACCCCGGAAGTCTATACTTTTCTTACTTTTTTATATTCTTTTACTCAATATTTTTTTCACAGTTTTTAAAATTAAAATACTTACTAACATATCCTCATTTTATTGTTCTAACAAACCAATATGGATATGTTGCCAGTAAAATAGTTTAAATTGATCGATCCCCTGGTGTGTAACCACAGTATTTCATGTCACGTCCCCCCCACCACCACCATTACGAAATCCTGGCTAAACGAACGCATATATGTTGCCAACAAAATAGTGATGATCGAACCCCTGGTGTGATAACTACAGTATTTTTTCACGGACCCCCCTATCACGAAATCCTGGCTGCGTGCCTGCCTGTTGCAAACCTCCCGCATGCGAATCGTAAAATTCTGCAAAACCCGTCTACAGATATCTCTATCAACAAATTGTACAGCAATCAGTGACTTCAGTCCTCAAATCTTACAGTGTGCCAGGAGCACTCATAAACACTTCCTCCAACAAGAATCCCCATAGGAAAAAAAATCGCAGGGATTCAAGTCAGGGCTGGTGGGTGGCCAGAAAAGTAAGCAATCAAAGAGCACCGGAAATCGGTTTGACACCACTCCATCCTGAAACTTGGAAAGAGGATAACGGAATATTTCTGCAGTCATGAGAGGTCTTGTCTCGTTCTGTGGGAACCACTGTCGACGTAATAAGAACCTATTCCGTCGCAATTCAGGAAGAAAATAGGTCACCAACATTTCCTGGTAATTTGCCGCAGTCGAAGAAGAAAATATTAATCAACTCGGTTGACAGTGTACACCACACTCACAGTTTGGCCGGGTGAATGCTGGTTTCCTCGATCACTTGTGGATTTTCCAGTCCTCAAAAACGGACATTTTGACACATGAACATTTATATTATTTCTTGAACATTCTCTGAATGGTAATGGGTGATTTCGTTTCAACATACTACTGTACAACACGCGACTTCTGTTCTGTTGTTAAGGACGGTGCCATTTTGAAATACGTATAAGTTTCAAATGTCGTCAGATGTCAAAACAAACTTTGAACTCCAGTGTACACGACAATATCACTAACATCACTTCATCATATTTCGTTTGGTCACAGTAATAAAGTGAAACAGGGACTAATTGACCGAAACACCCTGTATAATACGTCATACGTCATTAGGTTACATTCTTCCTCGAATTCAGAGCAAGCGTTTTCAACAGTTGATAGCGTGTTCCTTGCTTCTATTAATATGATATTCAATATTGCTCTATGTTTTCTGTTTAGAGGGCTAAGTGAAGTGGTATTGGCGTTTATATTTCTCTAAATATTCTCAGGAATATTTTTCACCTTTGATTAATGTATTGGGGAAGTAATATTACTTGTATGTTATTCATTTTAATATTTGCATCGTTCGTAGCCCATCCTCATGCACCACTTGTAAAACACCTTTCTCACCTGGGTGTGTTTTCTCGTATGTGAAGGGAGAAAGATGTGGTAACGTGTGAGAGAGTTAGTGTGTTGAATGTATTTGCTTTTGTGCAGGTTCAGTTTAGTCATCGTGGGTACAAGAGTGGGGGGGCCTCTTATGGGAAACGGGAGGGGGACGGATGAAGCGTTAAGGCTGGAGGAGGAAGAGAAACCGGTTGGTTTTGTTGTGTTTGGGCAAAATGTGCGCAGTGGATGGAATGGAATACCTGACCACGAAAAAACCCGCATCGTTGATAGCTTTCTGCTGTAGTGGAAGTAAGTAGATACGTTGCACGGTTGTACCTGGTATACAAACTCCCTTTCCACCAATTCACAAACACACACACACCAGAATATATATATATACTGTATATAAACACATACAGTAATGTCTAGTTTGCATCCACCACCTTTCCGATCAGTTCTTGTGTTACAAAATCCTATTATATATGTCAGTGGCAGCTCTTGAGGGAAATCTCATCGGTATAAAAAACATCGCTACAAAATAAGAAAAAAAAAATTTTAGTGTCCTGATTTTTGGATGAATGGCCCCTTTCAATCAACAAAGATCTATGAGACGTAGGTGTATAGTTTAAAGTGGAAATCGACCGATTGTAATGCGATAAAATTTCAAGGCTCTCGTACCGGGAATCGAATAAGAGATTCCATGAACCAGTGGCGCACGTGTTAATGTAGAGATAAGGAAGCTGATCACCTTGGAAGCAACAACTTAAATTCATTTTCTTTTAACTAAGGATGGCTAATTCCGGAATTTTTACTTTCCGGAATCCGGTAAGTAAAATCGGAAAACTTTCAAAATTCGAAAAAATTCAGGATTTTTTCTGAATTTCGGAATTCTCTAAATTCCAGATCTTTTCCGAATTTCGGAATTTTTCCGAATTTTCGAACTTTCTGAATTTCGGATTTTTCCGAATTCCGGATTTTCTCCGAAATCCGGAAAAGGAAATTTCCAATTCACGAAAATACATTTTCCAAACTCCGGATTCCGAAAAATGTTGGCTATTCCTACTTTTAACCCACATTGATTGTAGTAACAAGCTACATTAAAGTGGCAGTATATAATCACCTTACATAGTACTTTTTTCAACTAAACAATGGATTATGGCGACTTCCTTCCAATCTGTAAGTTTTCACAATTCTTGCCTGTCTGCATACTTCTTTTCTCTTTTTCATCTTGTGACTGCGTTCTCCAGATTCAACTAATTTTCCAGTTAATCAGTTAATCATTAAATTAGGTAGACAAACAGGCAGGGCTTCTTGATACTTGCCTACAAGATTTAGGACATCATATAAATTTCTTTCCTTTAATTTGTAGCCATAAATTTTTATTTTTCTTTTATAAGACTTCCCTCAAAGAGCGCCACTGATGTATATACAGTCAGAGCAGAATAATGAAAACATCATTAGAATAGTTCTGACAACAATGACAGCTAAATTTCTGTTAAGTTTGGGGCTTCTACGCATTTTCCCCATGGCGTAAGCGTCGGTGGACTCCGATGGGCAACTGGTGATATCTTGCCAAAAATTGGAGGCCCCACAGCGACCATCCATGGTGACCCCACTTCCGTTTTTTTTTAATATATACCACCAGCGGCAGAGAAGCGACGAAACACCAATGAACAAAAATTTACTTCCACAAAATATGTTAGCCTAAATGACGTATGGGTGATTTGTTTACGTTAAGGTGAGTCTAAAAACACTAAAAAGAAAAAAATTCCGAAAAGTATCATGGGGTGGGCACGAACTACCAACCTTATGATTACTAGGCGCATGTTCTTCCGACTTAGCCACGGAGGTATGAAGAAAACCTCTCTTGTAGAGGTATAAATCGTAAAGGTCTTTTTAATTTGGCCAATCAGAGTGCTCCTTATATATATATACTCGGCGCTAACCGTTTTGGATCAAATAAAATGCGTTCACCATGTAATTTTATTACAAAATGACGTCTATTTACTTTATTTCATAGTTCTTTCATATTAACTTTCTAACTATTGGTGACAGTTGCCATCTAAATTCATAAAATTATACGCTCTCATCTCAAGATTTTTCACTTCATGATGTAGAGATAGGGGGTACTTTTGATCCCCGGAGCTCACTTTACGAACAGTTCGTCAGGAAAAAATAATATTTAATAATAACCGCATGACCATGACTGGCGATGGTTCGTGTTGGTCCCAACCCCCACGCAGCTACGCGGTGGTAACTTCAACACCGCGACTCTAGATATCTGTTTCGACTCGACGAAACCCTACCACTAGTGGCACACTAGCAGCGCAATTCTTCGATGCGTCGCTATATCGACGATCGACATTTACCGGCAACTGGTCCACTAGGTTTTGGTGATGTTTAAGGCATAAGGTCGGTCCCTCACAAACATATTTGTTTTGGGGGGAACAATTGCTCTCATGAATATCGTCCATTAATTAGTATCGCGCAGTGGGATTTACAGGTTTGTTCTATTGGCTCGTCAGTCCGTTACTTCACAGGGGCCTACACGATAACTGGGGGGCACGGTGGCTCAGTGGAAGAGCGCTTGTCTTTGGTGCGTGGGGTTTCTGGTTCGATCCCCGGCCAAGGTAGTGGACAACAACGTGTTCGAGGGTTTTCTCTGAGTACTCTCATTTCCTTCCACTTTCTCATTTCACCAATCCATCCGTCATCATTCATATGCTTTACGAGGGACAGCTCCCTCGTGGCTAAACGATTTGCTTACGCGCCTTTGGAGTAGGAGACCCGCGTTTGATTCCCTTCGGGAGCTCACGTGGTTCACGTTAAGTAGTATATCTACGTCTTCTGTAGCCTCACTGCTGAAAGGGACGCTAAATTAAAATCAAATCAAAAATTGCGTGGGTTACACGAAAAATATGAGCCGTTTCGCTACAGTTCAGAAAGAAAATAGCGGTAGGTTAATATAATTACACTTTAATAACTTTTCCTTCAGCCACTGTTCTATCCTGGAAAGGACGATACCTTTTATAGCACGGCCAACAAGAGATGGTCTCTGACGTTTCTTACCACATGCGGTGGGACATTGCAGCCCCTACTTTGATACCAGTGTTACCAACACGTTTACTCTTTCTTATACCATTAATTAAATTGCCACTACAGTTACACCGAAAGAAACCTTGACAAGCGAGTAGTGGCAATGTCACTGCCAGCTGTCAGAGACGTTCTCTTACTTGACGCACTATAGTACCTTTCATATCACATAGCTTTCCCATAGAAATTCATTATATGTAGTAGTTAGGATCAACTTCTCTCTATTACGACCATTATATTTGGAATTTCCCTATAGGTCTCTGCACATAACTAACTACAACACCAATGCAAGAGCATTACTTTAGTACTGTTTTGTAATGCGATTTGTTGAAGGTTTTCTAAATTGTCTTAACCTTAATACAGAGAAAGAGTATTGATGTATTGCTGGAGTACGTTTCGTATACATATATTTGTGGCGACTACTCACAGTTATAGCCAGGGCCGGTTATACTATATGTACTACGTGTGCATTTGCACGGAAACAGACTTCATTATGATAGTAGTTAAATTTACTAAACTTTCTTTCTATTGGAACACTGCATTCATAAATCATGTTTAGGTCGCATTAGTTTAAGGTCAGATGGACAGTGCTAAAGCAATTGATCAAACAAATCTCAGCATGAATTATTTCATTGTTGTCAAATACAAGAACTCAATTCTCGAACAGTAGCGAACACCTGTTCCATTTAGTTAGTTATGGTAGTTTTGATATGAAAACTAGTCTTGTGTTTGTCACAAACAAGTTCCTTATCATTGAAGGTTGAAACATTTTTACTTTTTAACAGATGTAGAAGGAAAGTTAAGAAATAAAGATAAAAGAGCTAGTTGCACTGGAATAACTAACTGATATATTGAGATTGAAGGTCAATATTGAGTTCTATAAAAAGGATTACCAGATGCAGGTGTGGTTGCTTTATCTTTCACTAACAAAATAGATTATTATTTAAAGAAAAAAACAGGTACAACGAGATTGTTTAGGCCTTTCTGAGTGCGAGTGCACTTTCCCTCCCCTTGGTTGTTCACAATGGAGTAGCATACTTAAAATCGTGCCTTTTAAGATTTGTTCTTTCTGGACAAAAGAGAGGCGGTAAATGATCCCATTGCTCGGGCGCCTAATTGCCTAGCGCCGGTCCTTTTTATTGTCAACGATTTTACTAGTTGACCGCGATGGGTCAGTAGTAAAGGTCTCACCTCTGGTATGTGGGGTCAATGCTTCGTTGCCAGTTCTCACCTAAGTGGGCTTTTTACTGGGAAAACACTGTATGAGTGGTTTCTCGAGGTTATCCCGTTTCTTTCTGCTTTCTCCATTCTTTCATTATCATAATTAGTCTTCTTTAGCCTCAGAGAATCTAATCATGAGACATGAAACTGCAGAACTTTTTTTTTTTACTTATTCAGATGTATAATTCATTCGCAACCTGTACATAGGACAACGAGTCAAGCTGCGCTTGAATGAAGGAGAAACCAATAGTGTGGAAACTAAAAGAGGAGTCAGATAAGGATGTAGTATTTCGCCACAATTATTCAACATTTATAGTGAATGTTTAATGAAGGAAGCATTAATGGGAATTCGAGATTTCAAGATTGAAGGGCAGGTCATTAACAAGATATATTGATGATACGGTTATAATAGCTAGAACCGAAGAAGGACTACAGGAGATGATTCACAAAATAGCTGACACTAGGAAACTATATGAAATAGAAATTAACATCAAAAAGTCGGAAGTCATGAGAATATCCCATGGAGATGAGCCCTTACAGGTTAGAGTTGAACAAAGGAAATTTGAAGAGGTCGATCATTTCAAATATCTGGGAAGTATTTTTGATGAGAATCGCTTACTGCACGAAAGAGGTCAGGTTAAGAATTACCATAGCCAAAGAAGCATTCAAACAAGAAAAGATCACTCTTAACTAGCCGGATCAATATTGGACTAAGAAAGAATTTGATCTCATACTATATATATGGAGTATTGGATTTTATGGTTCAGAGACTTAGACATTACGGCAGCTAGAGAAGAAATGTTTTAGAGAGCTTCAAAATGTGGTGTTGGAGGAAGATGGAGAAGATAAAATATACAAAAAGAGTAACAAACGAAGATGTTTTAAAACGGATAGGAGAGAAGAGGTCGCTTTTAGCCACCATCCTTGGTGGAAAGGCCAATTAGATTGGACACATCTTGAGAAGAAATTGTCTTCTTCGTACCGCCATAGAAGGAATGATGGAAGGAAAGGGAGGAATAGGAAGAAGAAGAAGAATACAGCTGATCGATGATTTGAAAAAAAAATAGAAGAAAATATTGGGAGTTAAAAGAGGAAGCTGAAGATCGAGAGACATTTCGAGGTCCAAAGTTAAAATTTAAGAAAAAAAGGAAAAAAAACTCTTTAGTCTCAGGACCTGCCAAAAGGCAGAATATTTAATAATAATAATAATAATAATAATAATAATAATAATAATAATAATAATAATAATAATAATAATAATAATAATAATAATAATAATATTGGGTTGAAATAAATAAATAAAAAAAGAGATAAAGAGAAGATTGTTGTAAAAGGACCCTTCTGTTCGTACGTTAACATAAATTCTATTTTCTAACAAAATGTTCTAATTATATTAAGTTGACTGTTTTACTGCAGAAGTTTAAAGAATAGAGTAATATAGCAAAGGAATTTTTTTAGAGATGAAAAAAAGTTGCTACGTTGTCAAATGGTGGTGATGTGATATCAAGCGAAAAGGTATGTCTGTCCAACGTCCATCTTTGTACATCTCTCATAGAAACGCTCCGTATACCAGCTCTATATAATGCAGACAAGAGCATCAGTTTTAATGTACTGCTGAGTTATTCATGACGGAATTCGTGATCGAGATGAGCTGGTGAAAAGGTATTTGCTACACATGACAGCCCTTTAAAGAAATATACATATTAAAAAAACGGACAGTTAATGGAATTGTCACTCAAGCTAGACATTAATATGGAATGCATCAGGGAAAAATGGTAGTTGAAAAACTAATATGATACCTTAGTTACACAGAATAAAGATATATAATTTGTGGGTCACGGATCGATTGTAGATCATATACCATATAAATAGATAAAATAATACAAATGCAGGTTCAACTGTCCACGCTTATCTAGTGGCTATACTCTCACTTTTGGTGTTTACTTTGTAGTATTCGATTCCCCGTGGTATAGCATGTACTGTTGATGCTTACTCGGATTTCACCTTAAACTGTAGATTCCCTTCTGAAAATAGACATTGGACTTGAACAAACAAACATACAGGTAGTCCATAATTATGTGTAAAATATTTCAAAGACTGTGGTACAGAAACTAGCAACATAACTTGAGCAAAATACATTACCTTCATACATTTCCTTAAAAGAATTTTAATCTCTTTACTTCATAGCATGGTCCGCCAATGCACCATGAATACATGCTTGGAGAAGAAGAGCAACCATCCAAATCGATACATGCCTGGAGACGAAGAGCAACCATTCAAATCGATACATGCCTGGAGACGAAGAGCAACCATCCAAATCGATACATGCCTGGAGACGAAGAGCAACCATCCAAATCGATACATGCCTGGAGAAAAAGAGCAACCATCCAAATCGATACATGCCTGCAGACGAAGAGCAACCATCCAAATCGATACATGGCTGGAGAAGAAGAACAACCAACCAAATCGATACATGCCTGGACACGAAGAACAACGTTGTCATAAACAACTTAACTGACCCGTACTGGTACCTTGCGAGACTCGTCTCTGACTCGTAGCTTCCTGTAGTTCGGCCAAATTGTGTATGTGATATTGATACACTTTCTAATATGAAACACCTCATAAAAGTCGAGAGATCTAGCTGGCCACTCCACAGACCCACATCGACCGATTCAGCGGTTCGAAAATATTTTACCCTGTTTGGCATACACTAACGGCTCTAAGTCCAATAACCGTTATCCCTACTTTCAAGCTACACAGTGTTGCTATATCGAAACTTTTAGTCCAGAATTACAAATACTACAGTCAGTCAAATATCATTCATAAAGATTGAACCAATAATTTTATGGAGACAGTCCAATATAAATCAAGTCCTCCGAATGGCGTATCAATTCCCACCCTCCAATCAATCCATCATCCACCACAAAGCCCACTGGCACGAGCCAGGATTGAACAAGGGACCCCACGCATGAGATATGAATACTCTGCCAGTGAGACTCCGTGGTCCCCCTGCTTAGTAATAATGACATGTTCTTCAAAACTGCTAAACCTTGAGTACAAGGGTTCATGGAAAGTTGAGATTAACAACCATTCGAAACTTCATTATCTTATAAATTGTGACAAGATCGAAGTCGTTAGTTTCAAGACATAACTGCTGACTAATGGAAAAAGTTGAACAATAGAACACCTTCCCGTTATCTTTTCTGAAACTCGCTGAAAACTGTTATGTTCACGACTAACTACGAATACAAAACGTTGCACATTGAAAGCGAATAATATTTATATATCCCGATAATTCCAACATTTCGGATACCACGTGTAAGGAAGAAACAGCTCCATCAACCTCCCTGAGTATCTCTTTAGTAAAGTTAGAATAGGACAAAAACGTGGATTTAATTCTCACAAAAATGACCTTTGTTTTAAACTAAAGTCAACATTCCTCTAATCAGCATTTTAAAAGTATACATAAACATAGTCATGATACATATATATATTTCTCGGATGGCATCTTAAAGAAATGGCATAAACATTTTCAAAAAAATCATAGGATATCAAATTTCAGGAAGCACAATGCTGAACTCAAATGTCGTGTTGGTTTTTTGAAATCCTATTTTTCTTATACTATTTACTGCAAATAATACATAAACCAGTCAAATTAAAACTACAAAAATTTACCCCAATCCCAATCCGAAACACTCCGTGTCAATAAATAAATAAATAAATAATAAGCCAAGTTCCGCACGACTGCGAAAAAGTAAGGCTATCGATACAGCCAAGGTAAGTTACGATATTGATTCTATCAAGTTCTTGAAATAAATTTTCTCATTCTGAAAATATTTGAAGAACTTTGCCAACTGGTATCGTTATCAATACAACCAAATTATTTAGGCAAGGGAAGTTATATGTTGTAACCGTTGGGCAAGTTCTTCAAATGCTTTCAGCATGAGGAAATTTATTTCAAGAACTTAGCAGAAACGATAACAAAACTTACGTTGACTTAAGAATCTGGCTGTATTCGAAGGACTTTTTTTTTGTTTGTTTCAAACTTCGCTTCCTTTTCACACAAAATGTTTTAGGTTGGTACTAGCTGAACCTGCGCTCTCTACACAGCGCATCATTCGCATATGAGCATAAATCTCCTTCTCATTCCTTACAACATATGTACATGTCCCTTTACAGACACAAGTGAAAGACGTCTTGATTTTTAAAAAAATCGGCAAGAGATATCATAAAGGGGAGATTTTTTCGATTATTTTTTCTCATTATCTCGCACCATTTGCAAGATTTGAGCCTACTTCCAGTTGGAGTTTCTAATTCATGTATGACCAGTGTTTTCTTTCTTGTTGCATGCAGTATGTAATAACCAAATACATTACATATACAATTAATTATAATATCAGTTATATATGGTGTTCATTGGGCAAAACACTCAAAAAATAAAGATGTATCTTAAGACTCGAGAAATGGTTCTTCTTCCTTTTTCACTATTATTTGGCCATGGAACAAACGCCTGAGATATATATACAACCCCAATATACAACATTGTGGTGTTGGAATGTATAACGCATAGGATATGATGCTTTAGTTTTTTTTTTATTATTATTTCAACGCTTCCAGCGTACCCTAAAAATATGTAATAAAGAAATAATGGTCATGTTTTTTTTAATATTCAAATTAGAACTGGACAATCTACGCAAAATTTCCAATCGATCAGTGAAAACGTCATCTTTCTAGAGCCTGTAGTTTCCGAGATCTCATTGTCGAAAGGATTGGCCACAAACATATAAACATAGTTTATAAGAACTTGGAAGATGAAAGCACAACTCACATGTATAGATTTTAGAGAAGGCTTATTAAAATACAAAGGCTTTGAACAATAATTTTATATCATAAACTTTATGAAAAAGATATAGTTAACTCATTTAGACTATTTAAAGTACAAATACTTAAAATGTTTGTCTTTGTTAAATGTGAAATCACACATAACCGTAAATAAAAGATTTGAAAGCTAAAGTTATAGGTTGGAGCTCAGGCGCTTTTAATTGCTATTGTAGCATTTTAATAGATTGATACATATGGTAAATATTTAGGGTTCTAACTATGCATTATCCCGTTTCGGGACAAATATTTCATGATAGACCTGTGCACCCTCATTTATCCGGAGACGGGTTAAGAATCAAGGAATACCTGGGAGCAGACATATAAAAGGAAACCTTGACAATAAGACTTCAATTATAGAGCTAAATGTCTAAACATTGTATAACTAGTTTTATTATTATTGATACTTTTGCAAGGTGCACACCCTAGCCACTAAACCAGTGGAGAAGACCACTTTCGTTTCAGATGAAGAGTTCCCTTACACTTCATAGATATTCTATTATTCAGCGTCTGTTCTAATGTTTCTGCGATGATGAATCACCTATTCTAAAAGAATTAATAATGAAGAAATTATTAAGTATTCTGCCTTTTAGCAGGTACTGGGGCTAATGATATTTTTTCATAATTATTTTAGATTTGGGAATGCAAATAATTCTTACATGTTTCTCGATCTTCAGCTTCCTCTTTTAATTCCTAATATTTTCTTCTATTCTTCAAATCATTGATCAGTTGTGTTCTTCTTCTTCCTGTTCCTCCCTTTCCTTCCATCTTTTCTTTCATGGCGATATTAAGAAGACAATTTATTTCTTAAGATTTGTCCAATTCAATTGGACTTTTTGCGAAAGATGTTGGTTAGAAGCGTCTTCTTCTCTGCTATCCGTTTTAAAATATCTTCGTTTGTTTCTCTATCTGTCCATTTTTTAACCCCCATCTTCCTCCAACATCACATTTCGAAGCTCTCTAAATATTTCTTCTCTAACTTCCGTAATGTCCAAGTCTCCCAACCGTAAAGTCCACTACTCCATATATACAGCACCTAACCAAATTCTTCTCTAGTCCAATATTAAGGCTGCTAGTTAAGAGTAATCTTTTCTTGTTGACTGCTTCTTTGGCTATGCCAATCCTTGACCTGATCTCTTTGGTGTAGTACGCGTCTCTCATCTAAATATTTCCCAGATACTTGAAATTATCGACTTCTTCAAGTTCTCTTTGTTCTACTCTGACCCGTAAAGTACAGCGACATAAAATAAAATATTGCAAAATAAACTTTTTTTTGAATTTCTGCTGTTCATGGTTTCACTAAATTACAGAAGAGTAGCGAATCAGGAATTAGGAATGAGACTTGTCGGCATCTAAGGCCATTTAGCCCGTCACATATATGAGGAATGACGTCCCTATCCGATGAAAGGGAAGGAAGGAAACGGCCTAGGACTATTATGTTAGGTACCATCCCGGCGTTTGCCTGGTGTGAATGAGGAAAACCCAGGAAAACCCTCAATAAAGATGGCTAGCCTGAAAAATTTCTTACGATTTTTAGAATGAGTGTCCCCACCGGGAATCGAATCCCGGACCGCCAGCACCAAGGGCGAGAGCGTTAGCGACTATGCCACCTGGGGCTATTAAATTACAGGATCGTAGTTTTGGAAACCGCCTGGATATATATGTGTTAATGAACTATACCAACAAACTATAAGAGGTGATTCCCCACATCAAAATAACAGAAAAAGTTCATATGGACCTGTTGCGAAAAGTGCATTGTTTCAGAGCTAGGGCTGTCCAAAATCGCGAACAACCCAAATTTCAAAAGGCTCTATTTCGAAATCGACAGACTGTGGATGGTGGTCGTTATCAGCGTATATAGAAAGCCACCTATACACAATCCAAAAATGTTTATTTCGTTAATGTTCAATGGGTGTACGGATTATTTAGGGATGGTATCGAGACGAGACGAGACGAGACTTTGTACAGTCTCGGTCTCGTCTCGGTTGATAAATAACGGTCTCGGTCTCGGTCTCGTCTCGAGTAAAAAATCACCGTCTCGGTCTCGGTCTCGTCTCGGTCAACAGGTGCTTGTCTCGATCTCGGTCTCGGTCTCGAGTACCAAATCTCGGTCTCGTCTCGAAAGTCTCGAAATAAATAGTGTGAAATTAAAATAGTGAAAGTATTATTCTCGTACAGTCTGTCGTTTCCGTTTATTTTTTCCTTTCATTTTGACTTAGAATTATGGTATGGTATACCTCTTCGTAGCTAATTAGCTAGTGCTAATGCTTTCCATGCGCGTATTCCAGGTTCAATGATCAGTGGGTATATCACGCTAAAACCCTAATAGAACCCATATTTCACTTTCAGCGATAGACTTTGTCTCATATAGCTTCAGAACTGCGTATACAATTAAACTCTATTAAATTAACTCCATTACTATACAGTAGTTTATTTCCTTCCTTTGAATCAGAATTGTTCAATACCTCCTAACGGATAACGCAACACATAGCAGCACGAATGTATTTAATCGTACCGAAATTGAAACTTTACAATTTCTCATTTATTATTCAATACATTCTGCTTTGACTGTCATTTTAAAAACAAAATATAACGTTCATTATCTTAACAAATAGTGTAAATTATTACTACAATATACGTATTTTGTTTGAAATTGATGAAATGCTATATTATCGTTTCACATCTCTGTGTTTAATTGACACTTTATAACACGAACGTCCTGAACCTTGTGGTGGGAGCTACTACACTCATCTTTGCTATGTGATGTCTCGAGTTGGATCACAAAACAAGTTAGATTCAAAGTCCGATGTTTCGCATAGTTCGCGTCTCATTTTAAGTGCATTCTGTTTCTTATACAAGTTCATAAGGTCGTAATGCATTACGTAAGCACATATCCAGTGCCGTAACATAGATTAATCTTATCCCTGAGCTCTCAATGGTGTATGCAATCTTTATTCGAGAAAACTAATCTTGCGTTCATTACTTTGAAATTATATAGTGATTAAAAATTACTTGCGAAACATGGACATATATATTACATAAGTATATAGGTAATTCGAGTTATCTGTATCTATTTTTTCTCAATCGCCAAAACAAGTGATTCTTAACTTTCTAGTTTTTTTTGTATTAATTTTCGTAGTTTTGCTGCAACATGATGGATTGAATAGTCAAAAATATTTTTTTCGCTGTATGACTTTCATTAAATTTTGGATCCATTTTTACCGTACCTTACCTAGTAAAAGTTATATATTTAGTCTTAGTCGAGGAACCGGTTTTTCGCTTCTGTAAAATTACGAAATTATGACTTGGTTTAGTTTACCTCCGAGGTCCAGATATAACAAAATCATCACCATCATCATAATCAACCATTATCAATCCATTGCTAGATGAAGGTCTTTCCAAGTCTTCTCCACAACTATCTAACTTGGGCAATTCTTTTCCAGGTTACTCCTTCGTGGTTCTTGATTTCGTCATACCTTCATGTATGCGGAGGTTTCCTAGGCTGTTTTTGTCTCGTGGGATCCAGTCTAGAAATGTTTCGTCCGTCGATCATAATTTCTTTTTGCAATACGTCCAGCACACTTTCCAGCTCATACTAAATTATTTCATTAGCACCATCAGTATTCATTTCTATATATTTGGGCTACAAATAGTTCGAATTCGGTACTTTCGGAGTACAGACACGCTACTTTTTAATCTTCAGATCTGGCAACACTGATTTAAATCAATACGATGTGAGGACCTCCATTTGGTCTAGCGGCTAGCATTCTTGATTTCGGTTCGCGTGGTCCCAAGTTCGATTTCTGGTAGGGGTAAAGTTGAACGATTGAAGTGGTTCGGATTCCACTATAATCATTAGCTCTACGTCTCCTTTAGCCGCCCTAGCATAGCTGTAGAACGTTAAACTAAAACAAAACAAAACAAAAGTGAACATTGTGTATTACTAACTGTAAGTCCTTGAATAATTGCATATAGCTATATGGTATGTATTGAGTTTGAGGTGGTCGGTGGTCAACCTAAAGCAAGTGAAATGTAATTAGGGTGTAATTAGAACTTTTAATTAAGCACGGTCTTAATATAAAGTGTACACCAGGCCTAAGGCTTAGGGGGAACAACTACTATTACTGAAAATGTATCCGTTACAATTTGTATTTACATGTATTGCTGGAACGAAGACTTAATTAAACATTAACATCATAAGTAGTCCAAAGACTATGAAAAACGTCGTCTCTTGAAAGCATTCTTGCACCATGAAACAAATTACGAGTAAATTTAAAATATTTTGCAGTTTATCTACGTTATTTGCACATATTTAGAATAATATTTAGCAATTTATTTAAGTGGTCAACACTGCTTAAAATAATGTAACTGCGACTTGTTGTAATTAAAACCACCAAAAACTATTGTTGTAATGTTATAAAAGCAAAGGAAAGCAATAATCATTATAAAAATTTAATACAAATACGTCATTATAACAATCACTACCAATGTGTTTGGTATCTCTGAAACGATTTGAAATAACAATTGTTGTAAATGGCGTTATAAGCATTTAAGTCTTTTGGAAGCATCTGCATGATGAGACATGATATGTCAGCGCGTTTTCGAAGTAAAGTCTTTAGAAACACTTAAATTTTTTCGTTTCTTGTAACTTTGTTCCTTCACTCATTCGAAATATGGTCACAGTATTTGACGCTAAGTTACATTTGATGCGCATTGCACCGTCCATGCCATTTGCGTTATTAGAGATTTCCAAGCTACACTAAATAATATATGAGCTATTGTGTTTTTTTTTTAAATAACTAAATTAGAAATATGTAATACTTTACATTGCGCAATTTGAGAAAATACAACTTTATTTTGCTTTAGCAACATTGCTTGTTTATCTAGTGATATTGCAGAGTATCAAGAAGAATTTCCCAACTTGGTACAAAATTTCTGCATTTTTAATATTATATATATATATATATATATATATATATATATATATATATATATATATATATATATCGCAGATTCTAGGGGAGGGCTAGGGGATTCTAAGGACTATAGCCCCCCTTTACGCTCAGGTATGCACTGGATAAAATGGGCTTCAATCCTAATTTATTTACACTGGATAAAGCGGCAAACCATGGTTTAGCCCCTCCCTTGACGTATCACTTGAGATATATATCCAGGATGGCCCATTTTCATCTTTCCACGGAGATATCTTAAAAACGGTTGAACGTAAAGGAACCGAACAAAAACTCAAATAGAGAATACCATGGGGCACACTGAATGGTGTCGCGGCGCCTCCCGGGGCCGCCTTTTATGGGGTACCAGGGACAAACTTTAAAATTTTAAATGGAAAGATGGGGCGAGTAATACCTCGCTCCATTGATCTTTAAAAAGGAAAAAGCGTTGTGGCAAAAAAAATTTCATATCGGTCACCGTATTCAAGATGGCCGCCAAGACATGGTGCCTGTATCTGATAAAACGTCCAATGCCATTAATATGAAAACAGTTGGAGATTAACGAACAGTCAGAAAGTGAAACAGGAAAGGCATGGGGCGCGTCGAGTAATGTTCTCGCAGTGCTCCCAGGGCTGCCTTTTAAGGGGGCCAAACTTTGAAATTTTAAACCGAAATATGGGTCAAGTGATACGTCGTTGGATAAATCTTGAAACACTAAACAGTGTTGTAGCAAAAGATTTTTCATATAAGTCACCGTTTTCAAAATGGCCCCCAAGACATGGTGCCTGTATCAGATAAAACGTCCAGTACAACTAGACCCCTAATATGAAAATAGTTGGTGATAAATGAACAGAATAAAACTCGTATAATAAAGCACAGAGGGTATTTATCATTCCACGGCTCGAGTATAATGCAACGGGGAAAAAGATTATTAAAGTATAATTGACATGATGCAAAAGAGGAAATGATAGAAAATTATCTTTCCGATCTCTTCCCGTAGGTAGGTGAAGCGGAAATGAATGGTAAAATCTCAAATGCGAACCTCAGTTTTATTTGCAATAGATATGGTTTGTCTGAAACACTTGTGTGTACAAATGACTTGTACTATAATGAATAAACATAAAGTGAAATAAGGTGAATAAAAATAAGGTGAAATTCAAGATTAACAACATTTTACCGACTCTTCGCCCCTGATAATTTAACGCATTGCGTGCAAGATTTTTGGAACATATCTGCATCAGTATGTACTGTTTCGTTACTAAGGATCACAACTGAAATTACCGTTGAAAGTTATTCGAAATGTAACTGGACATCTCAGTGAAACTCATATTCTATCACATGCAAGAAGACATAGAAGGAAAAGAAGCGAACCAATATCATGCAGACGATTGTTGAACAAAACCAACGTTTGTAAACATTGTTCTAAAATTGCATTGTTCGACAAATTGGTTTCGCATTTCAGTTGATTCGTTTTTGCATCAAACCATTGCCCGCAATCAAAATGGAAGGTAACATTTAACAAGAATTTTACATACTTTATCCCATTACAGAGACATTTATCTCTTATAAAAACACATTTCAAATAACTTTGTTTCGTAGATACAATTTGCAAAAACTAAGGCTCTCATTTGCAATTTCACCGATCCTTCCCGCTTCACTCACGTACAGAGTGAGGTTGGAGCGATACTTTTCTAGGAGTTAGATTTGTTCCTCTCCATTATGGCACTTTCACTCTAATCATCTTTTTGACTGTTGCAACATTCCAGAGCTATAGAATGATAAATACCCTCTGTGATTTCCTATTCGAATATTTGTTCTGGTCTTTTCATATTAGTGATACTGGACATTTTACCTGATGCATGTACCATGTCTTGGTGGTCATTTTGAAAACGGTGACCCATATGAACAATCTTTTGCAACAGCACTCTTTAGTTTTTAAAGATTTGTCGAACGAGGTATCACTCACCCCATGTTTCCATTTACAATTTTGAAGTTGCGCCCTGGGCCCCGATGAAGGGTGGCCCTGGGAGTCTCCGCGACAATATCAATAGATGTGCCACATGACATTTTCTATTTGAGTTTTTGTTCGGTTCATTTATGTTCAACCGTTTTCATATTAATGGTACTGCACGTTTTACTGTATCTGATAGAGGCAACATGTCTTGGCGGCCATTTTGAATACAGTGCCCGATATGAAATATCTTTTGCCACAACGCTTTTTAGTTTTTCAAGATCTATCGAACGAGGTACTACTCACCCCTTGCTTCCATTTAAAATTAAAGTTGAACTCTGGGAACCCATACAGGGCGGACCTGGGTGGCACCGCGACCATTATATATATATATATATATATATATATATATATATATATATATATATATATATATAGAGAGAGAGAGAGAGAGAGAATTCTATTTGCATCAGCAGTGGATTCGGGAGAGGCTTGAGGAACTAGTAAGAAACATTTGCGTTGTACGTGCAATGAAATAAATTATCACAAATTTATTTCGGGAGGGGTTTGAGCCTGATAACCACCCCGTAAATACGCCACTTTATATCAGTCAACTGTTCTCATATTATCTAACACAGCAACGAAACAAATTTTGTGTGAAGGCAATTTTAGTATCTATCAATATCAATATTCGAGACGAGACCGAGACTTTCGAGACTGACCTAAGTCTCGTCTCGGTCTCGTCTCGATTTATAGAGGTAGGTCTCGGTCTCGGTCTCGTCTCGGTATTTAAAAGTCCGTCTCGGTCTCGGTCTCGTCTCGGTATATAAAAGTCCGTCTCGGTCTCGGTCTCGTCTCGATAATTCGAGACGAGACCGAGACGAGACCGAGACTAGTCTCGGTCTCGGTACCATCCCTAGGATTATTCCCTGCAGGGTGAAATTCTCAGACATGCCATGAACCGAATTTTGAGACATGCTCTGACTTTATGATTGGTCCAAAGTAGGCAAACGATAAGCCTTGATAGCAATGAACACGGCATCCTTTAGCGCGATGTCGGAAGTGTTAAGGATCATCAAGAGCACAGTTTCTCGTACTCGGGAAAACGCATGGTGCGATGTTTTCTCTCACGCTTATAAGTGAAGAAAACGTGAAATATACCGTGACGAAATACATATCAACACAAGTTATTGCGAACAAAAAGAAATATGAAGATGCCGGTTCTTAACACTTCCGCCTTCCTTCCGAAGCATTGAATGTCCATTGTTGTTAAGGTTTACGTGCTGTCTACTTTGGTCTCTTCTTGAAATCAGGGTATATCTGAAAACTCTATTGAAAACATATCTGAGAATTACACCCTGTAGAAAATAACCTTTATAAGTACAGTACAACCCCTCAAATCCCAACTAATTGGGGCTGAAGCCTGTTCGGATTTCGGGGGGTTCGGATTACCCGGGAAATAATATTACGTACTTATTTTCTAATCTTCGATAGTTAAAGATAACTGACTTTAAGTGAGAAATGAGTGTTTGTTTAATCTTGTATTGTAATTTTTCGTGTGAATCGTAATCCAGTTAACCTAAAATGATTTCATTGTTTTGGATTTTTTGAAATACGTAAGTAGACGTAAACTATTGCCTATTTTATCTAAACTTAACTATATTTTATAACGTTTTGAATAAGCATTAAGTCTAAAAATGTTAAAACCTTAAAAAAAACTAAATTTGTGTGATTAAATCTATCTTTTTTTTTCATTTTCCAGCTGTAGTTAATTTTTTTCCTGAGAACGTGTTCGGATTTGCCGGGTTTTCGGATTTCCGGGGTTCGGATTTGAGGGGTTGTATTGTATTGACAATTGATGAAATATGCATTTTTGGATTGTGTGTGCCTGGCTTCCTTTACGCTGATAAGGACCAACATCTACAGTCTCTCGAATTCAAAATAGGGCCTCTTGAAATTTGCCTTTTTTGCGACTTTAGACAGACCTAGCTCTGAAACTATGCACTTTTCGCCATAGGTCCAATGAACTTTTTCTCTAATTTTGGTATGAGGAATCACCTCTTAAAGTTTGTCGGTATAGTTCATTAACACCCTGCTTTTATATATATATATATTATATAATGCCACTTTAAAAGACAACAAACAATCACTGTAATATGGTTTCATAAACAATCTAAAACAAAATCATAAAAGCAAAACTTCAATGTAGAAAAAGTGAAATATGACCGGATATGAAGTTGTTAATGTTTTCATTGCAACAAATCAGCGCTGTGCTTTACTATGTATTTAATCGTTGCAGTTTATTCACTACGTCACATGTACGTAAAACATAGATCGTTGCATGTGTTTCTATGTGTGCGTCTGTCTGTGTGTTATCTCATGCAATGATTGTTGAGGCTGTCCTCTGTCGGTATACACACAGAAACGAAACATTGGCAAACCACAACAAGGGTGGTTGGTGTTGAAACTTGGGGGAATCATAATTGTTTCATATACAACGCAAAACCCGATTCTTTTTAGGAACTATGGAAAACAAAAAAACAAACGTTATTGATTCTGAAAGCAAATGAGTGAGTAAGCAAAATGTCACAGTATTTAGTTTCAAAATTGGGTTTTTACTTTTCTTTCAAAAAAGCAATGTGAGCAATATTCAACACTATGCACAAACTAAATGTAGTTTCATTGGAGTGAGTTCTACGGTAAATCGTATTCAAATGCTGTTCCATTGCAAAATCTAATAGTTTCTCTAGCACGCAAATTGTTACGTGTTTTATTTACAATTCTAATTTTCTCATTATCCCACCTAATTTCCTAATCTCTATGCATCACTTGCTACAGAGATGGTTTAATTTTCTGCGGTTCACCAATTTCAGAGCAAATATCCTTTATGAGTAGGTGTTGGATAGTGATTAGCAAGTTTCGCTTGGCAATCAGCAGTGAGCGAGATAGAATTTGATAACTGTGTAAGCTGGATGACTGAGAATTTTCCAAAAAAACTCCTTTATAGATAAGCGGGTTAGCATACACTCCTTTCGCATTTGAGACCCTTGTTCGATTCCCAGCTGGAGCTCATGTGGTTAGGATTCCATGTTCATAAATAGGTCCATGTCTCATATAGCTTCGCTGCTGAACGGGACTTTAAACTCAAAATCAACTCAACTCAACTGAGGATTTTCCAATGTTTTTCGTACAACTAACGGACATGAACCTGTCATAAGGACATACGAATCAAACCTAGTCCATTCGATAAATATAACAAAGATACGTTCATACACAAAAAGTTACGTACCATGGACAACGGAGTAAGTCCCTGGAGTCCATTAACCTTGTTACTGTAAAGAAAATTGTTGACTCGCAGTGAAATAGCTATTGCATCAACACTGTTCATTTGAAAGTCACGGTTTATAGTTCATTCTCTTCAGCATGAAACTAGCTTTCCACAGGTGCTATGTGTTGGGGCTCATAACGTACTTGAACAGGGAAAATTGGGAGAATGTCGGGAAAACTCCCTCCAGAAATCCCTCCTCTCAACTTTGGATGTCTCTGGAGTGGCTCGGGGTGAAAACACACAATAGAAATGTATCTCAAAAAATATTATAGATGATAAGAAATGTGTGTACGAAGTTTTGTATTGATAGACAGAATAGATATGAGGGGAATGCGTGTATTGGTATACAAGTTTTTCCTCATATATATTCCAATACAGCTCCAAGTATAGTAGCTTGCTCATAATGCTTGCACTTTCTTTGAAATGAATATAGAGGGTGATTCTTTTAATACTTACGGATTTCATTTGGGTCTAGAATTTCTAACTGGTCAAGGAAGGATGGGAGATTTATGGGACTATGTTTACTGGTTTAAATTCATCCAGGGTAATATCGGCCACGCCTCAAGAAAAGCAGCATATATTCTCCAGTATACCTTACAATTGGAATGAAGTGCGGTGCGGTGTGGAGATTTGAGTTTTCTTCGTTAAATTGCAACCTAGCCAAGGTCAATAAGAAACAGGAAACTGGGCAGTTGCATTGGGAATTGTGCGGTACAGTTCTGTGCTGCTATGAGAGTATGATCAGGACACAGTGAGAATTTGTGTATTCTTTGGAGCAACATGAGTTTATCGTTAAAATATTTTGGAAAACAGAATCTGGTTTTGGTACGCAAAAGGCATTTAGAAACAAACTTACGTCACATTCTGCCACAGGCCGAAACATAATATGGTCGGTAGTGAATAAATTGAAGAAAGAAAAAAAAAAAAAAAAACAGGATCGCTTCTGAATGAGACAGGGGAGTATCGGGCTCCGCAGGCGGGTGTTATGGAATATGTCAGTTATTGACTTCTTAGGTCGTCCAAGAATACTCTCCATCGTTTGTCGCAAGAACCGTCTATAGTTATTAAACATGTAATTTATGGGTATTACCCCTAACACTTAATTTTTATTCTGCAATTTCCCTTCAAAAATCCATAATCTCATTCCAATTGTAAAGTACACTGGCGAATATATGCTGTTTTTCTTGAGGCGTGGTCGATATTATCCCGGATGATTTTAAACAAGTAAACATAGTCCCATAAATCTCCAATTCTTCTTTGATCATTTGACACAAACAGCGTGAAAATCGGACCTCAGTTAGAAATTTTAGACACAAATGAAATCCGTGAGTGTTTTTAAATCATCCTGTATACAATTTACTCTTCAATATAAAAAGACTTATCTTCATTATTACGGAAAAAGAAACACGAAATCCTTCCCTTCCATGAAGCGTCCTGACATTTTGCTTTGGAAAGATCCCAGCACTAAAAATAAAAAGATGTGTTTCAATAACCCATGTGAAAAACCATAATACATTTCATTGGACCATAGAGTATATACATTTCAGCATATCCTTCGGAAGACAGTGTAAAGGCACAGGCTGCAGTAGGAGATCAAACTGCATACAAGTGTCCGAAGAATTTTGTAATCTCACAGCTATGACAAGAATTACATTAATCACCGTTGCATTCCTCCGTTATTAACCATATTTGAGGATACCAATCCTAGCAAAATGTGACACAACAGCCATTATATGAAACTCTCATTACGGTCAAAGTTACATTGACAGTTTAGCTATGGGAATGTGAGTGAGTAAAAGGCGATTTTAAAATTATATTTGATTTTAGTAGTGGCTTAATAGCGTTTTCGCTTTTCCTCTAAGAGACTTGGGCTCAATACAGTGGCAATACCAGGTGCTAGCTGGCGGGATGGTAGTTTACAAATGAACCAGATTGACCGGAGCAAAATGGTAAATTCACCCGCATCTGAGAGAGAGAGAGAGAGAGAAACAGTAACTTTCGTGAATATTATCTTAATGAAATATGTTGTGCTCTCTTGAACCACACTGAGAAAAATCCGTTATCCAGACAGTGATATATTGTACAAATATACGGAATTCTCTTGCTTACTATAGAAATCAGTATGGAGCATACATTACTCATATGCTACATACGTACTTCCCTTAGATTTTACATCATGCCGTTGCAGGATGTCTGACATCTAACAGTTTTCCGTATATCACATGCATATATTTATGTTACCTTCCTCAACTATATGTTATATACGTTCATTTGTATGTGAGATCCTGACCGCCTATATTGTTTCATACGGAAAGTACGTACAGATGAAACACATACGGAAAGTATTATAAAACACGCTTTTTCAGTTATACGTCTGCTGTGCATTAAGTCCAAAAACTAAATAAATTATGCATGTAACCTACCTATTTAAGTACGCCAGGGGCGCCAGAAGAAAATTTTCTAGGGAGGGGTCCATCTCTATGGTTGCTATATTAGGTCTGGTATTTACTATACATGGTTTGTTATATTACGTATACATTTTCGCAAGCCAGAGAGGGCTCAGGCCCCACCCTGCCCTCAACTTCGGGCGCCCATGAAGTAGGCCACATATAACTTTTTTCTCAGTGTAGAAATACAAGCCAATTAACAAAGCAACGTTTATTTTAAAACAATAAGTATGTAACAGTTTCGTCAACTATCTGAAGTAAATGGCTTCAACAGACATTGTAAAAAGAAGAGAAAGTTGCATCAAAATGTAACAGGATCTCAGAAACTGGTCATGAACGCTGGTTGGCTGAGTCGACTTTTGTCAACTTTTGTTATGATTGGCTGAGTCCATTCTGATCAGCCAAGCAGCATTTAGGACCAATTTCTTTGATCCTGTTATATTTAGATGCAACTCCCTCTTGTCATTACAGTATCTGATGAAGCCAATATGTTCAGTTAGTTGGCGAGTTCTGAGACTGTCTGATGAAGCCAATATGTTCAGTTAGTTGGCGAGTTCTAAGACTGTCTGATGAAGCCAATATGTTCAGTTAGTTGGCGAGTTCTGAGACTGTCTGATGAAGCCAATATGTTCAGTTAGTTGGCGAGTTCTGAGACTGTCTGATGAAACCAATATGTTCAGTTAGTTGGCGAGTTCTGAGACTGTCTGATGAAGCCAATATGTTCAGTTAGTTGGCCAAACTGTAACACAGTTATTATTTTAAAATCAACGTTGCTTTTTTTCATTGATTTGCATTTCTAGTTCAAGTTATTTAAGATAGGAAAGATAATATGAACCAATTACTCACGTGCTCTATTAAAGAATTTCCAATTATGCTATCTGTTTAGGCTGGTTAAGAATAAGGGTGCTGCTCACTCTAATATCAGACTAAGTACAACTTAAAATTAAAATAAAGTAAAATCTGATGAAAACAAGCACACATGCTCATTTATACAAAATAATGTGTATATGTGTTTATTATGTCAACAGCTTTTCGCGTAGGGCAAAGTCGCCTAGAACGACCAAATTTGTGCACAGATAATAGGGTGGGTCGATTTTATTTTTTCGAATTTCGATTAACCGGGTTGCGAAAAAGTTGCCTTGTGTTAGTGTTAGTGTACACAGAAAATTTGGATTTTTTGGACAACCCCTTCCTTTGCCTCATTGGACTTTAATATTGACATAGTTGCGGCGATGCAACCCGCACAACCCTACGAAGAAAATTGTGCTGCACAGCTATTTCTATTTCTAATTTCGATGGGCCGAGTTGTGCAAAAGTTGCCTTGTGTTAGTGTTAATGTACACTGAAAATTAGGATATTTTTGGTCAACTCCCACCTTCGCCTCATGTTACTCGAATATTTTTATAGCTGCGGCTATGCAACCCGCACGGCACTACGAAAAAATGGTGCTGCATAGCTATCTATAACCTTTGGTTCGTTTTCACACTGAAGCATTCTGAGGCTGAAAATAAAACGCAAGAGAAAAGTCAGATGCGATATTGGGTTCCTATGGGTTAAAAATTATATTAAATTAGACGAAGAAATTGTATTGATGTTTTCAAAACACATTATGAATATAGAGAAAATCATGAACAATTGTTAATAAACTTTCCCTTGCAGCTCTTACCTCGCTTTGGCACATACACTCTGAAACTCCTCAGAATCCACCACGAGGAGGTAGCTAGAAATCGAGCTCTACCCGCCCACCCACTTACTTCTTTCTTTGGTGGTGGTGGCTCATTTACTTTTTTGACAGTCCTGCTTGGAGTCAATTTTTTTCATTTTTTTCCGAGACCCTAATTTTGCCCTCATAAACCAATCTCTTCGATCCGCTCCACACCCTGATGACGCTTCCGTAACTACTTTTATCTTCCTCTCCACCGCTTGAGTATCAGACGGAAAACATCGAATTTCCGCAGAAGCTGTAGACGTCATTGTAATAATTTCTTCTATTTGCCTCGAAGAAAGTCCTCTTGATACCTGTGGCTCAGTTACGTCCGTTGAGAACCAATCGATCATCCCATGATATTTACTTCCTCCTAAGTTTACTTTCGGAACAACGAATTTACGAAGACTTGATCTCTTTCTCTGTCGACATTTCTTCTCCATCCTAAAACTCGGTGATCCTGTCGGTGATCATTGCCACCAAGAAACCTTCCAGGATGGGCAAAGCAAGCGTTGGAACTAATCACAATATTCTTCTTAATTCCTCTGGAAGAATGGACGCAGATCGAGCAAGTAGCCACAAGTGTCGCGTCCCGTTGGTGACAGAAGAATTTCGCTTTATTCCAAACCAAGCTACAGTACTTTGCTGGCGTATTGTGCAAGCCAATGAAGTGTTTCTTCGGAATTTTCGGTGCTAATATATAATCGAGAAGCAGTCGTCAACCATCGTAACATGGCAATTGGTCCAGGTTTTTTCTTCAGAAGGTCTGGCAGACACAAACCTTCTGAAACGGCTTGACAAATGTCCAAACGGTGTTGCTGCTCGTTACTGAATTGTGTACAAAATTATAATGTTTCCAGCTTCTTATAAAATAATGCTTTACGCATTATTATTGTCGTGTACAATGTTGTAGGTAAATGCATATTTTCTATTACTGGACAGCCGATTTCAAAGTTACTTGATATCAGAGTACTTGATTAAAATTTTCATTATAATATAAACGGGTCTAAAAGAAATCATTCACGATATACGAGAAAAAAAAGCTGCAATGTAAGGTTGACAACAAATTTTTCATTCTATATATGAAGAACAGAATTCAAACGTAAAAATACAGGTTTTCGTCTAATTGATTACTATTTTTAACTGCATAGGAACAATATCACATCTCGCGTTTCTCTTGCGTTTTATTTTCAGCCTCAGAATGCTTCAGTGTGAAAACGAACCAAAGGTTATAGCTATACAACACAATTTTCTTCGTATTGTCGTGCGGGTTGCATAGTAGCAGCTATAAAAATATTCAAGTCCCAGGAGGCAAAGGAAGCGGTTGAACAAAAAAATTCAAATTTTCTGTGTACACTATCAATAACACAAGGCAACTTTTCCGCAAACTGGCCTATCGAAATTAGAAAAAGAAATAGCTGTGCAGCACAATTTTCTTCATAGTGTTGTGCGGGTTGCATAGCCGCATCTATTAAAATATTCAAGTCCCATGAGGCAAAGGAAAGTTGACCAAAAAATTCAAATTTTCTGTGTAGACAACCACTAACACAACGCAACTTTTCCGCAAACCAGCCAATCGTAATTCAATAAAAAAAAATTCGGCCCACCCTAACAGATAATCTTCACCACGTCTAAGGTAAGCGCGTACGAAGCTATTTCCTCAGTTTCTGACTGGAGAGGCCATTGAGGTGGTCAGACATTATACGAAAATGTGCGTATATATACAGTGAACCATAATGCCTGTGTGGTATGTAACCCAACCGTTTCTTTTGTAGTCCAGGTTGCATACTTTCTAGATATTTGAATTCTTTTGCATTAATCTTAACATTTCTATCCGAAGAAGGGGCAGCGGTGGCTCAGTGGTAGAGCTCTGGTGCTTGAATACAATGAAATGAAATTTTTAGTTTTACGTTTTATGATTATGCACAGAGGCTAAAGGAGACAGTGACTATGTTAATGAATAAAATGGTGGAATACGAAAGTGGAAAGAAACGGTAGAGCCCCAAGGAAACCCACGCTCCCCAGCACAAAGTCCGCTTGGTGCGAGCTGGGATCGAATGAATGAATGAACGGGGTTGAATGGGGACATCAGCAGCTTAGCTATTTGTGCCCGTCACGATTAACAGCACTGCTCCATCACGGACAGACGGAAATAGAAGTCAAAAACGAACAGATGAAATAAAACTAAAAACTGCTGCAAAATAAAAGTCACGAAAAAAAATAAATAGGAAAGAAATACAAATATAAAACTACAACAATAAATAGTAAATACGAAACAATAAGAGTAAAAGGTAAAAATATAATAAATAACAATAAAGAAAGAAATAACAATAAATAATAAGAAATAAAAGAGAACAACAAGAAATAATATAAAAGCTATAAAAAGTAGATAAAAGTGCAGCGACGGGAAAGACATGGAGACATAGACAAGGGACTAAAAAAGCTCAGAGAGTGTAAGCAATCTAACATGTGTGAATAAATGAGAGGACACGATCTACAGTATCTATATTATGCACTATCAAGTGTAGGTGGCCGTCGGTGACGCTCTCTGTGATCTGGGTATTCAGGACATTTGACAGGACTGTACCGAGTACTCAGTGGGACAAAACGCCTTTCACAATACGGACGGTATATTCCACGCAGCAAAGGACTGTGTGTCAGACGAGAGTGTCCGTAGGCAGACGTACCAGGAACATTTCATATCTCGACTACAAGAGCGAGAGGATGTCCACCAATCACCAAGGAACTAAGCTGGAATTGAACAAGGAATCCTAACCAACTAGGTGAGCCTTTTACCACTGAGCCACTCCACTGTTCACGAAACAACATTCTTTTTTATTTCTTGGTTTGTCACATATTGTAAAACAAAGTTGCCACAATTCCTTTGACTTCTTTCTGCTGTTAGTCTTTCAATTGCAATTAAAGCAGTCTTCTTCCATAATTGGTGTGCGGTTGTGTACTGCTCTTACTATAATAGAAGAATTTACTGAAAGTCTACTTAGAAAAAATAAAGAATATTTAAATTTTAATAAAGAAATCTGAAAATAGGAGTCCCATAAGGTATAATAATTGAACCTCTCGTGTAATGGAATGTGAACCTTTGTTTCGCTTTGAGATAGAATAAACGCTAAAATGCTTCGACAAATTTCCTCCAAACTCCATCTCGTTACACAATATACACTTTCGATTCGAAAATAAAGAGAAAAAAGGAGCGACAAAGATAAGAAAGAAGGCGAAAGAAAAAAAAAAAAGAAAATATGTCGGGTGACTTGTACCTGTAATACAAGATCTCAAGTTCGGAAAATTGAGCCCATTTATGTCGTACACAGTGTAAGAGTGTGTGCTTTAGATCCACAAGAGAATAAAACGAAGAAAACGAAGAAAAGAGTTCCATCTGCTTACACTTCTGAATTCTTTTATGACTGCTATATTCCTCGCCTCTTTACTTTCCACGTACACTCATCTCGTGTTTACGAGGCCATCCTCGAATGGTTCTGTATCGATCTCATCAGTGCGGTTCTCCATTTCTCTGTTTTGACGTGGCCCCTCTTCCTCTCTCTTCAACCATACACAACAGTATTTCTATCCTAAACTCTTCATATAAACTACAAGGAAGTATCTTACTGCCTGTCAGAAAAAATATGTTTGTATCTTTTTTTTCTTTTAGTATTGTTATTATTATTATTTCTTGCGGTATCCACTCTTGAAGAAAATTCTCAATTCCGAAGCGTCTTCTATCTTCATTTCGTGAAAAAGGCATTAAAGTAATAGGAAAGACAAAAGGATAGAAAATGGATGTGAAAGATGGAAATGATATGCGTAAGAGGGGATCAACAGAATGATTGCTCAGTTCTAAGGATCGGAGCAAATCGATTTCACATCTTTAAAGATAAGAATATCGTTACATATACTTCTTTAGTAAGACTATTCATGGCTTTGGATTAATTGTTTTAACAAAAGAGACACTGACCAAAGCTTAAAACTTTACTTTATTTTAAATTATAATTTGTAACTGTTTCGGAATGGATTGGATAAAGAAGGTAGGAAGAGATAAACTGATGAACTGGACAGGGGGCTTACCAATTAATGAATCATGGCAAGGAAGTTTGAATAACATAAAGAAGAAAAATAAATAAATAAATAAATAAAAATAAAGGGCCCTTATAAGAACCAAAAATAAAGGAAGTGATTAATTGGAAAGTGAACACGAAGACTTACAGGATGGGCTGAAGGCCTCGGTAAATAAGAAAAATAAATAAATAAATAAAAATAAAAAAGTACAACAATGACACTATATATGACTGTTAAAAGAATTTAAAATTTTTTATAACAATGAATATATATATGACGGTTAAAGAATTTAAACTCTGTTATAACAACATTTATATATATGTCTGTATTTTCATTAATTTCGATCGTGTCTGAAGAAGGATATGCTAGATATCCGAAACAGTTACAAATTATAATTTAAAATAAAGTAAAGTTTTAAGCTTTGGTCAGTGTCTCTTTTGTTAAAATATACTTCTTCTTCAAACTTTCAAGAAATATGACAAACAGAATATAATCTAAGGGACCAATGATAGCGTTATCTATTAATCCTGGCGTAATATTGTCGTAAACTAAAAACTTAATATTTCGGATAAAAGTTCGTAGTTTATAATGAATATAATAGTAGAGAGTTATGCTAACTTGTGGCAGAGTTTACAAGGGGCATATCCGATTGCAATGATAGGAACAGAATTTTTTGGGAAATGGCTGAAATTCAGCTCAAATGTAGAAGAGATCATGTAGATTCTACATATTCGGAAACCAAATTGTCCTAAAAATGGATGGAACATAGTCAAAAGAGCACAAAACATTAACATTAATGCCAAAGGAAAATTAAAGAAATGTAAATAATTGCTCCACTTGTATCAAAAACCAATTAAGTGAGATTACTGGAATTCAGCTCAAATGTAGAAGAGAGTATGTATATTCCACATTCCAAAAGCAAATTGTCCTAAAATGAATGAAACATAGTCAAAAAAAAAAAAAAAAAGAAGCACGAAACCTGAATATTAAACTCAACGGAAGATCAACGAAGAAAATGAAGTCTCCCACATATCTCGACAACTATAATGAGAAAATGGCTGATTGAAAGCTTATTACAAAGACATAATAAAGAGCTTAAAAACGATGTGTAGCACGTAAGAGTAGAACATTGTCAAAGGTCAAGTTGTTGGAGTAAAATCAATAATAATGATAAAGTATATGCATTACCCAGGGCGGAGATTACGTGCTTGAAATATCTCACATCTGGATTTGGAATATCCAGATTTAATTTAGCACGCTACGCGACTTTTGACCTGATCACGTGACACAGTCTAGTCCTTATGGCAAACCGGATAGGTCCTTTAGTTATTAAAAGAATAAAGTTAATAGACATTTAAAAGACTTATTGATGTAAGTAAAATTTGTAACATCTTTGGGAGTGAGAGTAAGACAAACATTCACGAATTTACAATAAATTATGGTAAAGACAGTAAATAGGATCTTGTGAAACTTACCTTATGAGATAAGGCATATGGATAACCACCATTTAAAGTCATTGTTACCAGATAAGATATTAACGGAACAAATCGGACCAAGATAATCGCTCTAGCTATAAGTTGTAATAAACATAATTCAAAAATACGCTTTCGTACAGGAGTTATCGTGGAGTAGTTGGATGTTAAATTCACCGCTACACGTGAAAATGATAATGGATCGACTCTTAACGAATTCGGGTGATACAATTGCGCTCTATTACAAAAATCAGAATTATGCAAAAATTAAACTTTCGTTCAACAGTTACTGTGTGTCATAACGAATTGATGTTAAAATCCTAACAGCACATCTAGGCATGTGCCATTTAGGTGCCTCAGCTACTTTTTAAGTACCCGACACTTGGCACATATGATATTCATGTACTAAGTATGTACTTTAGCTACCTACAGTTTTAGGTACTTGTTACACCTAATTGATATTTGGAACTATGTACCACAAATATAGCATTTATATATCTGTCTCAATTTCGCACTCTAACAGTCATTTGTTTTTGTGTCGTCACTTGAGACATATATCTGTCATGTTCTAGGTACATCCTTTAGGTACATATTGTTTCAGATACCCTAACAGCACAAGATGTGTTAGGCATTCGCCATTTAGGTGTTCTAAATTTATCTCCCACATTTGATGCGCTTGATGCTTCTTTTTCTAAGCGATTGTGTCCTAGAGGTAACAAACGCAATAACTTTATTAGATGACGGGGCCGCGGTGGCTCAGTGGTAGAGCGTTCACCTCTGGTGCTTGGGGTCTCGAGTTCAAACCCTGTTCCCGCCAAGTGAACTTTGTGGTGGATAAACACCGTGTGCGTGGATTTTCTCGGGATTCTCCCGTTTCCTCCCACTTTCTTCGTTACACCATTTCATTCATCTCTCTCATCACCGTCTCCTTCAGCCCAACCGGCATAACCGTGGGGGTGTAAAACTCAAAAATTTCATTTCATTTTTTATTAGATTACAACTGTCGCCGTCATTTGAAAGTGAATATGGAAGAACCATGAAATAAAGTAAAGAGACACTCGTCAATTTGTTATAAAATTACATGGCGAGCAGATTTTATCTAATCCGAAACGGTTATAGTCTAATATATGCGTTTAAAGGAGCACTCTTATTAGCCGAAAGCAAAAGACCTCAATAATTTATCTCTTTACAAGCGACATTCTCTTCATTGTCTCTGTGGCCAAGTTGAAAGAGCACGCTGCTAGTAATCCAAAGGTTGGTAATTCGCGCCCACCCTAGGGTAGTACTACATTTTCTTTACTTGTTCAAAGTGTTGTTTAGACTCACCTTAATATAGGCGATTTACGCATAGGCGATTTAACATATTTTGGAGGTGTAATTTTGTGGTTCATTGACGCTTACGGCATGGGGAACATACCTAGAACATACTAGGCACGTTCCCCAGGTACATGTAAGGCATGTGCCTAGGGGCGGACATAGACTGTGACTATCACTTGCCATGCATGTGATTTCTTTCTCAGAAGTACAGTATATAAGGCACATATTGGACACATTCTCATGTATCTGAGGGAACATGATAGGCATATGCCTGCTATGTAATTGTGCTGTTAGGGAATTACCGTTACCCGTTAAGGTATTAACAGATTGAATCTTGGCGAATTCGGACGAACAATTGCGCTAATTATCTATTGCAGAAAAATAAACAGAATTTGACCGAGATAATCGCTGTAACATGTAATCTATTGAAAAAAGGAACTCAAAAATTATCTTTCGTTCAAGTGCTGTCCTATGGAGTAACGGACTTATATATTAACATTACAATGTTGTAAGGCCTATTACCATAATCCTAATAATAATTACTACGCTGATCCGAGATTTAAAAAAAACTAGCTCCACGAGACTCGAATATAATCTGCTGAATGAATGACTGTGTAAACAAGTATCAGTGTGACCGGATGATGAGCATGTGACCATTCTTTGTTCTTACTCTTTGAGAAAGACGGTATAGCTACATCTGTACAATAGAATTTCTTTGTGTATGATGAGGATATTTACAAACAGTGAAAACAAAGGATGTCCCTTAATTCTGAAACTATTGAAGAATAAAGAAGATTTGTTTATCTAATCTTCAACACAAATATTTTGTTATTAGAAAAAGATAATATAGAACTACAGTGTTAACAATGCTGGTTGTTTGTTAATCTTTAACTCCACACAAATCTTTTCTCAATTAGAAAGAGATAATACAGAACTATAATATACACAATGCTGGTGTTTTGTTAATCTTTAACTCTTCACACATCTTTTCTCAATTAGAAAGAGATAATACAGAACTATAATATAAACAATGCTGGTAATTTGTCTAATCTTTAATTGAACAAAAATCTTTTCTCAATTGGAAAGAAATAGTCTAACCTTTAACTCAACACAAAATTTTTCTCGGTCAGAAAGAGCTGATACAGGACTATAATGTAAACAGTGTTAATTGTTTATCTAATCTTTAACTCAACACAAACCTTTTCTCAATCAGAAAGAGACAATAGAGAACTATAATGTAAACAATGCTGGTTGTTTAAGTTAACAGAAATATTTTCTCAATCAGAAAGAGATAATACAAGACTATAATAACACAAACGTTTTCTCATTATAAAAAAAAATAATACTACGCCGTGATGCAAACAATACTTTAAAGTGTGCTGCTTGTGTCAAAGAGTTATTTGAGCAATAACGCTAAGATACTTCCCCGAGATATGTGATGATTTATGGAATACCTGAATGTGAAGGATAAAAATGATAGGCGTAAGATTGGAAAAACAGAATGATTGTTCAGTTCTAAGGATCGGAACAAACCGGTTTCACATCCTTTAAGATGGTTAACACTGTTACACATGTTCCTTCACACTTTCAAGAAATACAAAAGGCAGATCATGGATATAATCTACAGAGCAATGATAATATTTTCTACTAGTATTGTAAAAGTTCCTTACATAGAAAACTTACCATATAGAACAAACTTGCATATCTTGCCTTACGTTCAGGATGTCGAACCTTTAACATTTTTGGAAGACGTTATTTCAGTATTGATTACCTAAAACTATTAGTGCTCGCTTTGTATTGTACAACTTAGAGAAATTCTATTTTTATTAAATTGATTGGGGATGAGTGGGATCGTCGATTGGCTTTTATCGACTCACCCTTTACCAATTTTACCATATTAAATAACAATTTATATTTTACTAATTTGTCGCGGAACACATATGGCTACAGTGACCAGTAACAACTATGACCACTCTTGAATTTTCTATGTGATGCAGGTGCTATGGTATGTCTTGGCTAGTACCGAAGGTATACCTTGTATGACCAGTTTCTCTTATAGATATGACTGCACAGACTGGAGCAAGTGGCTTCTATAACATATTGTAAAATAACGTCTGTGACCTACTCCCATGGAATCCATTGTACTCCCACACAATGATGATTTCAAACGATGGCCTGGGTAGACAATCTACCCTTGTGTTACGAAATAGCCCCGGGTCATATTTTCAATCGTACTCAACGTGAGGTACCAGTATTTCAGCAGTACTAGTTTGACCCTCCCGTGTATTGAAAGGCCAGGCCCCGATGAAAATCAGAAATCATCACTACTCGTTGAACATTACACAAATACTACTCGTTGAACATTACAGAAACATGATATAGAAACGAGTAGATGCTTTGGAAATTTGAGTGTGGAGAAGAATGGAGAGAATTAGCTGGGTCAAGCATAATACGAATGAGAAAGTGTTAGAAATAATGAGGAGAAAAGAACAATTTTAGATATTATTGAGAAGTGGAAGAGAAAGAGGTTGGGACATTGGCTAACAAGGAACTGTATCATAAGAGACGTGCTAGAGTTCATGGTGATAGGAAAGTGAGGGAAGGAGTGAATGAGGCTACAACATATGGACGATATTAAAACAGAAAAATCGTACGTGTAGACGAAGAGGTTAGCGTTAGACCGTGGAGCATGGAAGCTTCTCAGTTACGACAATGACCTGCCAATAATGGCAGAGTACCTATGATGATGATGAAGATTACTTTCTCCTAGGCCCGCAACCAACCACAGAGGTTTGGGGGGGGAATGAAAATGTTAGGAGGGCCAAGTCATTAAACATTCTCTTACCAATAGCTATTTTTTTGTATTAATAATAGAATTTTGTGTTAAGGTTTGGAGGGACCACGAAAAGTTTAGGGGGGGGTAGGCCCCCCTCTGGTTGCGGGCCTGCTTTCACCATGCCGTGTATTGAACATCCCGACCCCACTGAAATCTTCTGTAGTCACCACTGGCTGTACATTTGTAATATTACTGTATTCTTATCTTGTTCCTCGTTTCTGTGTATATTTTACTCATACTAACGCTTGCCCAAAAGAGGAGTGCTGCCACATCATTGGCTAATCGGAAATGACTGTAAAGATACGTTGTATCAAGCAGATGCTATGAAATAAACGACGTAGTTCAAAACTCAGGGTTTAGTTTAGTCGTGGGTTGTCTTTGTATGTTTCTAGGAAAACATATAAATGAATTAATAAATGGAAATAAACAGGTAGTGGGAGGTAGGGGGAAAATGAACAAAGGAAAGATGTGTGTTTTGCGTGTTGTATATTTGAGAAGGGGCGTCTCCGTTCACCGCAAGTTAGTGTCCATAAATGTGGACACAGTGTGGCTTGGTAGCAAGAAGTTCACCATCACACACACAAAGAAAAGTTTGCTGTCACACATTCACACATTTCCCGGAAGTAAGCATATATATATATATATATATATATATATATATATATATATATATATATATATATATATATATATATATATATATATATATATATTCATCCTCACGGCGTTGTCAAGGCTCTATATTTGTATTTTACATTTATTATTGCAACCGGGTGTTACTGACTTCCGTATACGGTAGCCCGATCATCACCCTTGTTCTTCGCGCGCACAGTCATTCGAAGAACTGAAAACGTACTCTGTACACAAACAGTTTATGGTTGTGAACTCGGAAAGCCTGGTACTTCTGCTTGTCAAGGTCAAAAAGTGGGAGAAAAAAGGATGTGTAGAATGTAAAGAGGGTGCAACAGTGACTGATGCTTGTAAGGGAACATATTCATTTGTAGTTCGTGCACATTCCGCCTGTAGCGCTACTGTGGCACGACGTATATTGTAACTGTATAACTCTTGTACACCGCTAGTAGGTCTATTCGCGTTAGTGACGACCGAAACTATGTTGTCAGCTCTGACTGCGATAAGGCACTGCCGTGCTGCTTTTCCTTCTCTTTTTTTCCCCTTTTCCATTTGTGAGACGCAAAACATGTTGTTCTTGCTTGTTGCACGCGCTGAACGGGTTTCGGCAAGCGAAGTATTTAAGAAGTTGACTACATATTCTTGTTTGCGATAGTTTTAAATTGGTTAACTGTTGAAAAATATACGAAAATAAAGCTGTACTTGTTAAGGTATATTAGTCGAGGACGTAGCTACTGACAGTGTTGATTACAGATTTTCTCGAGGAAGAATTTAATTACAGTAGAGGTGAAAAGGAGACGTCCATTTAGACAGCCCCCCCCCCCTTATCAGACTCAATCGGAAAGGGTCTCAATCGTTTGCACACAAATGTGCAGGCGAAATTTTCGTTTGTACACAATTAAGGGCGCCGTCAGAACGAAAACAAAGTGGGGGCTGTCTAAATGGTAGCCCCCCAACAACATGCCCTATTCAAGCACAAATTGTCGCAATCATTTGTACATCGTTTCTACAGAAATGTGAAGGCGAAATTTTCGTTTGTACACAATTAGGGGCGCCGTCAGAACGAAAACAAAGTGGGGGCTGTCTAAATGGTAGCCCCCCACCAACAAGTCCTATTCAAGCACAAATTGTCGCAATCATTTGTACATCGTTTCTACAGAAATGTGAAGGCGAAATTTTCGTTTGTACACAATCAGGGGCGCCGTCAGAACGAAACCAAAGTGGGGGCTGTCCAAATGGTAGCCCCTCCCACCATGTCCAGTTGAATCACAAATTGTCGCAATCATGTGTACTTCGTTTGTACAGAAATGTGCAGGCGAAATTTTCGTTTGTACACAATTAGGGGCGCCGCCAGAACAGAAAAAATGGGGGCTGTCTAAGTGGTAGCCCCCGACCATGTCCTATTCAATCACAAATTGTCGCAATAGTTTGTACTTCGTTTGTACAGAAATGTGCAGGCGAAATGTATGTTCGCACGTAATTAGGGGCGCCGCCAGAACGAAAAAAATTGGGGGCTGTCTAAGTGGTAGCCCCCGACCATGTCCTATTCAATCACAAATTGTCGCAATAGTTTGTACTTCGTTTGTACAGAAATGTGCACGCGAAATTTTCGTTTGTACATAATTAAGGGCGCCGCCAGAACAGAAAAAATGGGGGCTGTCTAAGTGGTAGCCCCCCACCATGTCCAATTCAATCACAAGTTGTCGCATTCGTTTGTGCATCGTTTGTACAGAAATGTGCAGGCGAAATGTTTGTTTGAACAAACTTAGGGGCGCCGCCAGAACGAAAACAAAGTGGGGAGCTGTCTGAGTGGTAGCTCCCCACACGATGTCCAATTGAATCACAAAGTATCGCAATCGTTTGTACATTGTTTGTACAGAAATGTGCAGGCCACATTTTCGATTGTACACTATTAGGGGCGCCGCCAGGGCGAAAACAAAGTGGGGGGCTTTCTAAGTGATAGCCCAATCACCATGTTCAATTCAATCACAAATTGTCGCAATCGTTTGTACATCGTTTGTACATAAATATGCAGGCAAAATTTTCGTTTGTATACAATTAGGGGCGAGCTCAGAACGAAAACAAACTGGGGGCTGTCTAAGTGATAGCCCCCCACCATGTCCAATTCAGTCACAAATTTTCGCAATCGTTTCTACATCGTTTGTACAGAAATGTGCATGCAAAATTTTCGTTTGTACATAATTAGGGGCGCCGCCAGGGCGAAAACAAAGTGGGGGGCTTTCTAAGTGATAGCCCAATCACCATGTTCAATTCAATTACAAATTGTCGCAATCGTTTGTACATCGTTTGTACAGAAATATACAGGCAAAATTTTCGTTTGTACACAATTAGGGGCGACCTCAGAACGAAAACAAAGGGGGGGGTCTGTCTAAATGGTAGCCCTCCCACCATGTGCAATTGAATCACAAATTGTCGCAATCGTTTGAATATAGTTATAAAGAAATTTGCAGGCGAGATTTTCGTTTGTACACAATTAGGGGCGGCGCCAGAACGAAAACAAAGTGGGGGGCTGTCTAAATGTTAGCCCTCCCACCGTGTTCAATTCAACCACAAACTGTCGCACTTGTTTGTACGCCTTTGTACATAAATGTGCAGCTGAAATTTTCGTTTGCACATAAATGTGGCCCCGCCAAAACGATAACAAACTATGGGCTCTCTAATTGATAGGCCTCCCACCATGTCGAATTCAACCACAAACTGTCGCACTTGTTTGTTACGGTTTTGTACAGAAATTTGCAGGCGAAATTTTCGTTTGTACACAATTGCGGGCGCGCCAAAACGATAACAAAGTATAGGCTACCTAATTGGTAGCACCCCCTACGTCCCATTCAAAAGAAAATCATCTCAATTGTTTGCACATCGTTTGAGCAGTAATGCGCAGGCGAAATTTTTTTCTAAGCTATCAGATGTGTGGACAGAACGAAAAAAAAGGGGAGTTGTCTAAGTGCTAGCCCCACCAGTTGTGTTCGATTGAACCACAAATTGTCGCGATCGTTTATACATCGTTTGTGCAGAAATGTGCAGATAAAATTTTCGTTTGTATTAAATAATATACGGATGTGAGTATTTTTAATATCTGCGATCAACATTAACCGGTTTGGATAACGGTTGATGAGTTTGAAAATGGTTCCTATTGCACTAGTTGAAAAAAAATTCTTTTTCTCTGGCACACGGAAGAAAATATCTGATTCTAATAAAACTTTTCACGTAGAATTCGAATCTGCAATCAGTTTTTCTCCATCACCCTCAGTTTTCCCGTGACAGAGGTGTTTTCGGAAAATTTCCCCTCAAATTTCTGTTCTTTTTCTTTTTTTCTTTTTTTAAAACCATTTTCATACTTGTAGCTTGGGTACCTTAGGTATATAAACGCACAAATTATATTGTATGTTAGCCTGATTTATACTTAGTAAGCCCTCTAAGTTTCATAAGAATAGCATTATTCTATCTAGAGAAATAAACATATTTATATAAAAAATATGCTATGTGTACTGTTCATTTTACAATATTCATTAGTGCAGATAAAATCACATATAACTTCCACGAAAATTACAATATAAGCACGGTTTATATCTTATTGGATTTGAAATAAAACATATTTTCAATGATGTATACACCGTGTCACCATTTTATATCTACTTAATAAATAATACAAAAGAAGTGAATGGTATCTTCTTAATAAATGGACACTTACTTACCTCAACTAATATGTTTTAGTTGTCGACTTTCTTCTGTGTTTGGTTTCTGGAACATCTCTTAAGTGTCCAACAGTAATCAGCTAGCATTTTTGAACTACACTGTCACTGGTACCTCTTCTCCATGGAGGAAATGTCCTGATGAAAATGTTCCCCATACTCATCACTAACAGCACCAAGCTTTTCAGGAAAGAAATGCAGGTGAGAGTCTAGAAAGTGAACTTTAAGGGACATGTTGCAACCCATTTCATTGAATGATTGCCGGAAATCACTCACAATTTCACGGTAATTTGGGGCTTTCTTGTTTCCTAAAAAAATCTCTGTTAAACGTTTAAATGGACACCAAGCTGCTTTCTCAACCAGAGTTAAGAGATCCTCAAATTTTTGGTCACGAATCAAACATCTTATTTGGGGGTCTACAAAAATCCCTAGCGTCACTAACCAGAGGAATTTTTTCCTTGAGGTAACAAGATCCTGCATTACTTTTGTCCATTGTCCTAACAAAGTTTTTGAAGAGCCCCAACTTTATGTGAAGAGGAGGTAGAATTATATAATCAGGGCTCACCAGTGAGGAATAAACAGCATTCTTCTGTCCAGGAGTTAATACATGCGTTGGCCATTCCTTCTTGATGTAATGTTCCGCTTTGTTCCTGCTGTCCCATTCGCAGAGGAAACAACAATATTTCGTATAACCAAGCTGCAAACCCATTAACAAAGAAATGACTTGTAAATCACAGCAAACGGTCCACTTGTATTTCTCATACTGAATTTTTTCTAACACTATTTCGATGTTTTCATAGGTTTCCTTCATATTAGTTGCATAAGCCAAAGGCACTGAAGGAAATTTGTTGCTATTGTGCAAAAGGACAGCCTTAAAACTAGTTTTCAAAGAGTCAATAAGCAATCTCCACTCTGTACTTATATGAGCATGTCCAAGTCTATCCATCACAGCACAGACATTATTACAATACACTAAATCATTTTCTTGAGAATAGTAGTTTTGAAACTCTGTATGAAGGTTTCGAAAAATACACACTTTAGTGTCACGATGGAGCAGATTCCAGCCTTAAGTTTAGAATCAAGAAGTTCTGTCTGTGTATTGGAGAGTTTTAAATCCAGTATGAGGTCATTTAGTTCACCCGGAGTTATCAGATGGGAATCCAATGTAGATGTGCTTCCTACATAAGTAGGATCATCATCTTCATTTGGAACTTCAATAGTTGCCTCAAGTACGTAATCCTCATTTACCGTAAGATGAGGAGGAGGTACCGGTACAGGTAATTTTGCACTGTGTGGAACTGGCCTAATTGCTGATGCAAATTAGGGTACTGTACTGTGTGGTTAGATTTACTGCTTATTTCTTTTATCTGTGTCATACAAAAGTAGCAGTCTGAAGAATGATCTTTTGGTTCCCTCCAGATCATCGGTACTGCGAAGTTCATGTTTCGTCCACCATTTGCCCACCCGTCAGACGTTTCACGCAAGTACAACAAATGTAGTGAGGAACCCAGTTCTTATCCTGGTCTCCTACACAGCAACCAAAATATAACTGATAACACTTCCTCACAAGTGGAGTAAAACATCGATTGGAGTAAAACATTGTGATTTAAATATCAGCTCCCCACATACATAACAGAAATTGTCCGGTTTATTTACACACTTCCTCGACATCTTGTATCCTGTAAGGTATCACACACACACACACACACACACACACACACACACACACACACACACACACAGGAATCTACACTCCATCAAATTCCCACAAAATCCCTCTAGACATTCCCTCATACAAAAATGGTGACATGGTGTACACATCATTGAAAACATTTTATTGGAAGTCCAATGAGGTATAAACCGTGGTATATTGTAATTTTCGTGGAAATTATATGTGTTGAAGACCGACCCGACCCCACCCGTGACCCAAATTGACTGACCCGACCCGACAACCCGACCCGAGCTGACCCGATTGGCCCGACCCAAAGTGACCCGAGTGAACCAACCCGAGGTGACTTAACCCGACAACCGACCCGAGTGACTTGAACTTACAATCTGAGTTTGAGAGAGCTAGAACTTTACAAAACTGCCACCAGAAAAAAAATGCTGACCAATTCTTATGCATAAATCATTGTTTCGGCTTTTTTTACTTGTAGTATAATTATCCTCCTCCTCCTCCTCAGTGTTCTCCCATTAATAAACAGGCCAGTTTCCGTGAATTAGGTAAGAAGCTTCCATTTTTGCGATTTCCCGCTAATATCTGCCTCGCAACCCAACATAAAGTACCACCCTCCTTATTACAATCTATCAATTCCAACCTTCTTACACACTCTCGCTCTCCTGATATCACCCCCTTTACTACATCCCTCAGAATGCAATCCCTTAGCAAGATCAAAACTTGTGATCCGTCCATTTTTCGCTTCCTTATATCGTCTAATATTGCTCTCGTCTCTTGCATTTTTTCAGCATTTCCTTATTCGTTTTCCTCTCTACCCTGCTAACCTTCTTTATTTTACTCCACATCCAAATTTCCAAGGTTAAAATTTAGGCAATCAAGTTCAAAAGTCAAAATAAAATTTGACTGAGTTCTGAAGACAAGTTCTGAAGGCTAAAAGAATAAAAGTTCTGAAGACAACATTATTTTCTAGTAAGGAATGTATATAGAACTTCTTTTAATATTTTTTGCTGTGTAACAAACAACATTTTCATCACGTTAACATTCCGATTTTTCTATTTAAAAACAGCGTTGCTGTCTGATAGAATCATAAGGAACTAATTGCACTGAAATATCATTCTGTAGGGAATTACCTTTTATTTTTTCTTGATTAATTTATCTAGAAGATATTTGCAACGTTATATAAAATTAGCAAGTATTTTATTGCGGAGAAAGTCAAATCACTACTCCAGCAATAATAATAATAATAATCTGAAGGTGACCAAGAAAGTTCTGTCTCTTTGTGGAGGTCTGTGTTCAATTGGCCCTCACACCGTGAGTTGAATGCGAATGGATATAAGGTGAAGGTCAGTTGTTGGACGAGACGAGACGAGACGAGACAGAATTTTCATGAAAGGGTACGAGATGAGACAGAGCTCTTTCAATAGAAACATATGCACTTTTCCAGACGAGACTACCTTCACGACACATTTTCGAAACGAGAATGCCCCAAACCAGGTCTCGTGAGCAACACTAGTGAGTATATCCAACATACTACTTGGTTGTGGCTGTTCAGATACACCGTGAACGTGCGTAAGGACTGAGTGAACATGGGGCCTTCACAGAGCGTCATAAGGGCTTGTTTGCTGTACGAGTTCAAATTGCTGCTCCGCGGAGCGGAAGATATGACAGGCCTTTGGTGAGGGTGTCGTGACTACGCGGAGAGTGCAGTGGTATGACGGTTTAAGGACGGTGACGAAACACTCGAAGACGCACCACGTGCCGGAAGACAAACAGATGTTCAAAATAAAGATCTTCGGGCAGCAATTGAGGCGAAGACAGACATGTGAGGAACTGGTACTACCTTTCAGTGTAAGTGGAGAAACCATTCTGCACCACCACCATCAACTTGGGAAGCACTGCAAGTTGGGTTGATAGGTCCTACATGATTTGACTTGGAGCCAGAAAGCAACGCGAGCAGACACCTGTGTTTCTTTGGTGTCTCGTCTGAGGAAGGAGCAATTTCTGAACAGGGTGTTGACATGTGATGGGAAGTGGGTCCTGTACGAAGCTCCACGGCGCCGTCATTGTTGGTTAGCATCCCATGAACCGGTTCAAAAACAGCCCAAGCCAGCACCACGCCAGAATAAGGTTCTCCTGTGCATTTTGTGGACTGCTCGAGGTATCGTCCATCGGGAACTGCTACCAGCTGGTCAGATCATCAATGCAACTGTGTACTGTCACTGTGTACTGTCTGGATCCAGCAGTTCTGAATCGCAAAGGGGTCCTCTTGTTACAAGGCAACGCTAAGCCCCACGTGGCTAAAATGACCCAGTACATCATTCTACGCCTTGGATGGAAAACACTATTGGATCCGCCATACTCCACGGACATTGTACCGTCCGATTACCACCTGTTCCATTCCTTGGACAAACACCTTAGAGAACGCCAATTCAAACAGCTAGTAGAGGTTCAATATGCACTTGATATCTTCTTCACTTCACGTCCCACCAAGTTCGACTGCGATGGAATCCATGGCCTTCCAGAACGTTTTCAGAAGGTCGTCGAGGCTGATGGAGACGATTTTTGATATTCCAGGTACGTCTTAGGTTACATACCAATGTTCGAAGGTGTTGGTGAAAAGGCGGCGGAACTTTCTTGGGCACTCTTAAAGTTATAATAATAATAATAATAATAATAATAATAATAATAATAATAATAATAATAATAATAATAATAATAATAATAATAATAATAATAATAATGTGTCCTGCCCAAAGGCAGATGTTTGATCCGAAGGTCCATGGGTATTGATTCCAGCTCGTACCAAGTAAGTTTTCTGGTGGACAAACCCCATGTGCATGGGTTTTCTCGGTGTTCTCCCATTTCCCCCCACTTTCTTCATTCAACCACTTCAATTATTTCTCATCATCACTGTCTCTCTTAGCGTTGTTGCATAACGTGGGACGTTAACTAGATATTTCCTTTCAATTTCACTTAATGTGACATTTAACTTGACATAGAAACGCAGAAAGGAAAAAAGTCAGTAGTAATATTAATTACAATTACAATACCAATTAGTTAATATAGGGTAAAATTAAAATTTTATTACTATTTCACCTTCAATTAGTCACATTTATCATTCATTCACCAACTTCGAATTGAATTCCACAACAAAGCTCTTTATAGTATTCCGTATAGAAAATAAGTGAAGAATGTGACGACCCGACCCGAGTGACCCGACACGAGCTAACCCGACTGACCCGACCCGACAACCCGACCCGTAACCCGACCCGTTTGAGAGCACTATCAGAGGGGTACTATTTACAGTACAATTTATTTTGTATGGTTTAGCATACTTTAAGGCTACCATACTTTTTGAAAACAGAAAAAACGGGACATCTTACAAATTAGTAGTAAATATTGCATTTTGTATTAATTTTATCTTTCGAATTTTACTACAGTATCGCACTAGGTATACAACTTAAAATAATGTATTAATATAGTCCATACTCAGTGGCGTATTTAGGGGGAGGGCTCCGGACTTACTATAGTAAAGTATATGAAATATCTTGCAGAATTTTCGTATTTTCAGGCAAAGCACCCCCGGAAGTTAGCAAAGCCCCTCCCGAAACAAAATCGTAAATTCGCCACTGTCCATACTTAATCAACAGTGCTAAAAATTATTATAGAAGCTAGAAGCTGTTATACAATATAAACGCAATCAGTGAACATACAATATTTAGGCAAAAATTATATTTTCAATATTATTACGCATACCACCTTTACATGCTCTACATGTCTATAAAGAAAAATATCCAGATTTATGAAGTTGTTTCAAAATTTCAATAGGCTAATTTATTGTTGTTAACCTAAAATGCGAACTAAAAGAAAGCAATTTGCATAATTGTTTTTCTGAAGCAGAAAAAGAATGTGTTTTCGGGGCTGGTCTGCAACGTCACAAGAATTTGTTGCCACCTCGGGGTATACATTCTTACTTTTAGTGATAAGAGTGCTACTTAGGAGGATTTAAACATCGCATGTTATATCCGGGGAAGCAGCGATTGCAATAATAATAAAGATTAGAATGAAATTGTTCCTATAGTATTGTCGGAATTGAAAGCAAAAGGAATAAGTCGATTTTATTATCTTTTCAGAAATTTTGATATGTAATTAATAATAATAATAAAGAAAAAAACAGGACAAGAAGGAAAATTTCTGCACACCGGGACAAATTTTAAGAAACCGGGGCGTATGGTAGCCTTACATACTTATTTGCATGCGGAGTGTCAGTACGGAGCCACTACGTAGCAGAGTTGAAACAAAACCTCGTAAATAGGTTGCCAACTCAGGAAAACAAAATTACCGGCACACCCTCAAAATTCTCTGTACAAATGAGAAACTGAAGACTGTATTGATCGTTATTATATTTACCAGCAATTGCCACTTGTTTAAAATTATCGAAACAGATGAATAATACTGGATATTAATCTTTATGTAACAATAGTTGATTCATAAAATGAAATTTATTCTATAAACTTCACTTCAAACAAAGGAAATTGCTTTAAAATGTCATTTTCTACTCTCAATAAATGAATAAAATTATTTACAATAAAATATAGGTGTTATCAAATTTGTTATGTTAAATAAATAAAAAAAAACTGCCATACGTTAAAAAAATATCGATAATGTATAATACAACGGAAATTTGTGTTTGTAAAGGCACTGTTGAAAAATTTCGATGTTCAATGTTATATTCTGGATTGCAGATTCCAAAATACCGGTCAGAAGGGGTCTAATAAGAAGTTTGTACCGGTCACCGGCCTTAATCAAAATTACAGCAAATACCGGCCAGTTAGCAACTCTATTCGTAAATCAGAATGCTGAATGCACCAAAATACTTCACCATGCATTCTATAGTTTCTGCAAAATGAGTTTAATGAAGATGATCATATAAAACAAAATACTGTGTTATAATTTTCCCTTTAACAGTCTACTTTGTGGATTTGTTATATCTTCCACTTATCAATTTCCTGTACGAGATGAGAATAACGGTTTCTGCGCAAGATAGAAAGAAAAAAATACATTTTTCTCATAAGGATTCAGTTCACGTAAGAAATAATGAATAAGTTTAATAATAAGAGCCGAGGAGTGAAAAACTAACTCAGCAATAATGATTGTAAGTATAAATATAAATATAAAAAAACAAAAAAAAACATTTAATTCCATCATCGTTAGGATAAGATCAATATAGTGAATCACACGATAGTGTGAACAAACCAAACCACACAATAGTGTGAATAAAGTCCTGTTAGAAAAATACTCCATAAATGTGACACATTTTTTAATGCTTCTACCATTTATACAAACCCTCACATTGTTTTCGTTCTGGCGGCGCCCCTAATAGAGTACAAACGAAAATTTCGCCTGCACATTTCTGTGCAAATGATGTACAAGCGATTGATATAATTTGTGATTGAATTGGATATGGTGGGGGCTACCATTTAGACAGCCCCACTTTGTTTTCGTTCTGGCGGCGCCATTAATTGTGTACAAACGAAAATTACGCATGCATATTTCTGTACAAACGATGTACAAACGATTACGAAAATTTGTGATTCAATTGGACATGTTGGTGGGAAGCTACCAGTTAGAGAGCCCCCAGTTTGTTTTCGTTCTGGCGGCGCCCCTAATTGTGTACAAACGAAAATTTTGCATGAACATTTCTGTAAAAACGACGTACAAACGATTGCGACAATTTGTGATTGAATTGGACATGGTCGGGGGCTACCACTTAGAGAGCCCCACTTAGTTTTCGTTCTGGCGGCGCCCCTAATTGTGTACAAACAAACATTTCGCCTGCTCGTTTCTGTACAAACGAAGTACAAACGATTCCGACAATTTGTGATTCAATTGGACATGGTGGGGAGGTATTACTTAGAAAGCACCCCACTTAGTTTTCGTTCTGGCGGCGCCCCTAATTGTGAACAAACATTTCGCCTGCCCGTTTCTGTACAAACGAAGTACAAACGATTGCGATAATTTGCGATTGAATTGGACATGGTGGGGGGGGGGCTACCACTTAGACAGCAGCCTTTTTTCTGTTCTGTCGGCGCCCATAATTGTGTACAAACGAAACTTTTGCCTGCACATTTCTGTACACACGAAGTAGAAACGATTGCGATAATTTGTGATAGAATAGAACATGTTGGTGGGGGGCTACCGGTTAGACAGTCCCCCACTTTGTTTTCGTTCTAGCGGCGCCCCTAATTGTGTACGAACATACATTTTGCCTGCACATTTCTGTACAAACGAAGTACAAACGATTGTGACAATTTGTGATTCAATTGGACATGATGGGGGGGGGCTACCACTTAGACAGCCCCCACTTTGTTTTCGTTCTGGCGGCGCCCCTAAGTTTGTTCAAACAAACATTTCGCCTGCACATTTCTGTACAAACGATGCACAAACGAATGCGACAACTTGTGATTGAATTGGACATGGTGGGGGGCTACCACTTAGACAGCCCCCATTTTTTTCTGTTCTGGCGGCGCCCTTAATTATGTACAAACGAAAATTTCGCGTGCACATTTCTGTACAAACGAAGTACAAACGATTGCGACAATTTGTGATTGAATAGGACATGGTTGGGGGCTACCACTTAGACAGCCCCCAATTTTTTTCGTTCTGGCGGCGCCCCTAATTACGTGCGAACATACATTTCGCCTGCACATTTCTGTACAAATGAAGTACAAACAATTGCGACAATTTGTGATTCAATTGGACATGGTGGGGTGGGCTACCACTTAGCCCCCATTTTGTTCTGTTCTGGCGGCGCCGCTAATTGTGTACAAACAAAAATTTTGCCTGCACGTTTCTGTACAAACGAAGTACAAACGATTGCTATAATTTGTGATTGAATAGGACATGGTGGGGGGGGGGGGGCTACCAGCTAGACAGCCCCCAATTTGTTTTCGTTCTGGCGTCGCCCCTAATAGTGTACAAACGAAAATTTGGCCTGCACATTTCTGTACTAACAATGTACAAACGATTGCGATACTTGGTGATTCAATTGGACATCGTGGGGGGAGCTACCACTCAGACAGCTCCCCACTTTGTTTTCGTTCTGGCGACGCCCCTAAGTTTGTTCAAACAAACATTTCGCCTGCACATTTCTGTACAAACGATGCACAAACGAATGCGACAACTTGTGATTGAATTGGTTTTTTTTGGGGGGGCTACAACTTAGACAGCCCCGATTTTTTCTGTTCTGGCGGCGCCCTTAATTATGTACAAACGAAAATTTCGGGTGCAAATTTCTGTACAAACGAAGTACAAACGATTGCGATAATTAGTGATTGAATAGAACATGTTGGTGGGGGGAGTACCAGTTAAACAGCCCCAATTTGTTTTCGTTCTGGCGGCGCCCCTAATAGTGTACAAACGAAAATTTGGCCTGTACATTTCTGTACAAACAATGTACAAACGATTGCGGCAATTTGTGATTTAATTGGACATGGTAGGGGCTACCATTTAGAGGAACTCCCTCGAGAGGAATCACTCTACTTATTTATTGCAAAAAGCAGAATTTAAAAATTCGCATTCGTCCAAAGTTATCGTGTGAAGTAACAGCCGTTTGTATGTACGTACTAATATTGATAAGTTCCACTACGCGATCCCAATTAATAGTTCATATACCCGCGCCACACACACACACACTAGCATTTGTACACACGAAAGTATACCTGGTAGTATCCACACGCTTACGCCGGAAACTAGAAACAAACAAACACACACACACACACACACACACACACACACACACACACACAGGGACAGAGAGAGAGAAAGAGAATATCTTGTTGTACCTTTATACTGAATGCACCATTACTCACAAAATCAGTTAAAAAAGAAAAAAGAAAAAAGTTGTAAATGAAACTTTCAAAGATTGGTACCACTGCTGCGTGTCACACATAAGATTGTTCCATAATGATTGATTCGTAATATGATGTATATGGGTTTCTTAATGGTAGTATAACAAAATGCCTTCAAATTGACCACTAAATAAAAAGTGAAATTTATTTCTCAAATTTTGTAAAATCGAAGTCGGTGGGCATTATGGGAACAGTCTACGATAACAATATATGCAAATAAATATTAATATACTTCACGTTTTCCAGTGGGTGCAAGAAAGCTTCGAATAGTATTTGTTGCCAGAAGCATTAGCTGATGTAAATATATATATATATATATATATATATATATATATATATATATATATATATATATATATATATATATATATATATATATATATATATATTTCTCTTGCTCAACTATTACAAGTTTCTCAGTCCTTTTTGTTTTGTAGTACCTAAAACCACACCCTTTGGCAAAAACACAAACTCGAAGAAGAAACTTCTGTTTCTAGACTTCAGTAAGTGTGTGTGCACAGTACATACAGCAAAGTGTACGCCTGTGTTTCTATTAGAGGCTGGTAGAGGGGCACGGAGAGAAATGCTTTGTTCTGCAGACAATCAACGTCAAATAACAACGACGTGCAGAATAGCAACAACAGGCTTGCGTTTCTGCTAGAAGCTCTGTGTCCGGGCAACACACGGCCTTCAAGTATCTGCGTAGAGAAGCCCTGCTAGTGCTGACATGGTGTGGTTTGTGGTGAACATGTTATTTCCATTCGGCAACCAAGATGTTAGTAGACATCATAAAACATCAACAGTCTCCACAAAAGCTTCATAAAAGCAAAGTGATTCCTCCATAACATGAGTCTTTAACTCTAAAAGCCCTTTCAGTACACACACACACTCACATATGCGCAACCACAACGGTAGAGCTCTTTTTATCTTCTAAAACGCCCTTCATCTAATCCCATTTGTTTTAGAACCCCCTTCTTTTGTTTAAATTACCTCTCTTGTGACAATAATTTTCGCAATTAAGCACAAATTGCGCAACGTTTCTCCATTACGTTCACTAATATTATTCACCTATTTCTAATCGTGAATATTAACCACAATAAATAGTAATTTCTTCATAATGTTCTACTTCTGCAGAACATAAATCAATATCCGCAAAATGGAAAATATATATCTACATCGTGCTAAGAGAACAAGAGTTTATCCTATTTTAGTAGGAAGTTGTGTGGATCCCAAGGCTACGATGATGACGAGTGTCTTGATAAGGGGTGAATTAAGATAAGTGGTATAGCGCTCTCGTTTGGTCCTTAGCTCGACCCTAGTCCATGTCAGCTTTCACAAGGGTGATTCAGAAAGTAATAAGTCCAAGGTGATACCCTTATTCGTGTTTGACAAATAGCACCGATACAGTTGTCAGTGGAATGCTGGCAATGTCACAAATAAATAGTGGAATCAAGGTGACATATTCCCCATTACGGGCAATACACTTGTAACAACGTTCGCCTTTAATGTGATTCTTAAAATCCAGACTATAGGTAGGGTGAGTTAGAACGTCAACAACACTGTCAGCAGGTGGGACTATCTTTAATATTTTTGGCGAAGGAGAGGACGTGTGGCGAGCACCGATACAGTTGTAAGTGGAATGCTGGCAATGTCACAAATAAATAGTGGAATCAAGGTGGCATATTCCCCATTACGGGCAATACACTTGTAACAACGTTCGCCTTTAATGTTATTCTTAAAATCCAGACAATAGGTAGTGTGAGTTAGAATGTCAACAACACTGTCAGCAGGTGGGACTATCTTTAATATTTTTGGCGAAGGAGAGGACGTGTGGCGGGCACCGATACAGTTGTCAGTGGAATGCTTGCAATGTCACAAATAAATAGTGGAATCAAGGTGACATATTCCCCATTACGGGCAATACACTTGTAACAACGTTCGCCTTTAATGTGATTCTTAAAATCCAGACTATAGGTAGGGTGAGTTAGAACGTCAACAACACTGTCAGCAGGTGGGACTATCTTTAATATTTTTGGCGAAGGAGAGGACGTGTGGCGAGCACCGATACAGTTGTAAGTGGAATGCTGGCAATGTCACAAATAAATAGTGGAATCAAGGTGGCATATTCCCCATTACGGGCAATACACTTGTAACAACGTTCGTCTTTAATGTGATTCTTAAAATCCAGACTATAGGTAGTGTGAGTTAGAATGTCAACAACACTGTCAGCAGGTGGGACTATCTTTAATATTTTTGGCGAAGGAGAGGACGTGTGGCGGGCACCGATACAGTTGTAAGTGGAATGCTGGCAATGTCACAAATAAATAGTGGAATCAAGGTGGCATATTCCCCATTACGGGCAATACACTTGTAACAACGTTCGCCTTTAATGTTATTCTTAAAATCCAGACTATAGGTAGTGTGAGTTAGAATGTCAACAACACTGTCAGCAAGTGGGACTATCTTTAATATTTTTGGAGAAGGAGAGGACGTGTGGCGGGCACCGATACAGTTGTCAGTGGAATGCTTGCAATGTCACAAATAAATAGTGGAATCAAGGTGGCATATTCCCCATTACGGGCAATACACTTGTAACAACGTTCGCCTTTAATGTGATTCTTAAAATCCATACTATAGGTAGGGTGAGGCAGAATGTCAACAACACTGTCAGCAGATGGGACTATCTTTAATATTTTGGGCGGAGGAGAGGACGTGTGGTGGCTTCATTTCCTTGTCGTAATGATGTATCCACAACTCGCCGCCGGCTATAAATGTTCCTGAGCGCAAACTTTCCGCAGTCAGAAATTCAATGCCAGCCCCTGTTTCAACCGGACGTTACCACTGGATGCCATGGATTGCTCCATTACTCCGGAACAAGAAGAGATAGAAAAGTTACACAAGCGACATTCAATAGCTTAAACATCAGTGCATTAATGGATAAGCAGTTAAGAATGTTTACAGTATTATTGGCCAAGCAGTGGGCTTGGAAGCATTACTTTCTGAATCAACCTTGTAATAGACAACATTGTTTGCGTGGTTTTTCTAGGAGTCTCCACCTGGCCATTCCAGCAATTTTTTCACTGGCTTCCGGTAATCATAATTTTTCTCTAGCCTAAAGATCAACAACGTAAGGCAGCGTTTCCCAACCTTTTTCAAGTTGCGGCACACTACAGGTGTAACATGAATTCTCGTGGCACACCCATATATATATATATATATATATATATATATATATATATATATATATATATATATATATATATATATATATATATATATATATATATATATATATATAATTATTACTATTATTATTTGTAAATATAAAATACCGCGGTATTTTTATGTGATTACTGATCTCCTTCTTACAGAGAAAAAAACTCGATCACTGATTTCCCCCCGTGGTAAATCATTATGCTTATTTTTCATTCTAATTTTAAAATAGAAAACAATTGCAATGAAATATAAAACTCCGGTTTTTAAAAATCCACTTTATCTTTTGAAAACTGTATCTAACCATTTACTAGAAGGGAAGATCAGTAAATAAGGAACAAATAATCAAATCTCCTCTACTTTTAAAACACAAATGTAGGTAATTTGTATGCATGTTTGCTTTGTTGAATTTATTGAATGATATGTTAAAATTTCAAGTTACGAAATAGTCTGCAACAATAAAGAAGCAATAATGGTCATGACAACGATAAATACGTTTTTCAACATTAAAAATGTACAGAAAAGTAAAGCAGTATGAAACTTAAAATTGTAGATTTATAGTTTAGTAGAGGTTCATAGTAATGTGAAATACAAATATACATTTTCCCCTATATCTTAGAATTTGGTTCCTATAGAATTAATAATTTGTTTCGATTTCCTCGCGGCACAGCGGTTGGGAAACGCTGCCGCAGGGTGTAAATTATTTATGTGTTGATGCAGTGAAAACCATTACGAGCTAAACATTTTCCAAAGATTCTCAAATTCTCAAGTTTTAAGGAAGTTCGTTCCTGGTTAAACGAATAATGTTAGAGTGTAACTAACGGGTTCGATTCCCACTGTGAGTTCATGCAACTCGAATCCTGCGTAAGGTGTAGATTCAAGTTCCATTTAACGTGTGTGCGAATTAAGAACGTTATGAAAAATCATATAATGAATTGACGCCTGTAGCTACCTCGAGCACGATAGAGAGAAGGAATATATAATTTTCAACTTTTAAGAAAGACATTTGTAGTGAAGATTGGATGATTTTTAGCTAAACAAAACAAGTTAGCGTGTCTGGAACTTATTGAGATGCCCTTAAGAAGCTGGCTCGTATGTATGCATGGTCCTAGCGCGGCATATTAAAAAATCGAGATTTCCATTTCCATTTTGAGTTTAACGTCCCGTTCAGCAGCGAGGCTATATGAGACGTGGACCTACTGAGCTCCCGCCGGGAATCGAACCCGGGTCTCCCACGCCAAAGGCGCGTACGCTAACCGCTTAGAAAAAATCGAGATTAAAATATGGTGTGTGGAAAGAGGCAGCTGACACTATGGTGTGTGGGAAAAAAAGTAGCTGAGAGTATGGGGTGCGTATATGATATTGAAGTATGGTGTGCGGAAGATAGAGATAGCTGAGATTATGATGTGCGGGCTATGGTATTAAAGTATGGTGTGCGGAAAAAGAGGCAGTTGAGACTATGGTGTGTGGAAGAAACGAGTAACTAAGACTATGGTGTGCAGATATGGTATTGAAGTATGATGTGCGGAAGAAAGAGATACTTGAGTAGGGATGGTACCGAGACCGAGACTAGTCTCGGTCTCGTCTCGGTCTCGTCTCGAATTATCGAGACGAGACCGAGACCGAGACGGACTTTTATATACCGAGACGAGACCGAGACCGAGACGGACTTTTAAATACCGAGACGAGACCGAGACCGAGACAGACCTCTATAAATCGAGACGAGACCGAGACGAGACTCAGGTCAGTCTCGAAAGTCTCGGTCTCGTCTCGAATATTGATATAGATAAATACTAAAATTTCCTTCACTCAAAATTTGTTTCGTTGCTGTGTTAGATAATATGAGAACGGTTGACTGATGTACAGTGGCGTATTTAGGGGGTGGTTATCGGGCTCAAACCCCTCCCGAAATAAATTTGTGATAATTTTTTGCATTGCGCGTACAACGCAAATGTTTCTCACTCATTCCTCAAGCCACTCCCGAAACAAAATCCACTGCTGATGCGAATAGAATTCTCTCTCTCTCTCTGTCTCTTTCTCTCTCTCTCTCTGTCTCTTTCTCTCTCTCTCTCTTTATATATATATGGTCGTGGTGCCACCCAGGTTCGCCCTGCATGGGTTCCCGGGGCCCAACTTTAATTTTAAATGGAAGCAAGGGGTGAGTGGTACCTCGTTCGATAGATCTTGAAAAACTCAAAAGCGTTGTGGCAAAAGATGTTTCATATCGGGCACTGTATTCAAAATGGCCGCCAAGACATGTTGCCTCTATCAGATACCGTGCAGTACCACTAATATGAAAACGGTTGAACATAAATGAACCGAACAAAAACTCAAACAGAAAATGTCATGTGGCACATCGATTGATATTGTCGCGGAGACTCCCAGGGCCACCCTTCATGGGGGCCCAGGGCGCAACTTCAAAATTGTAAATGAAAACATGGGGTGAATGATACCTCGTTCGACATATCTTTAAAAACTAAAGAGTGCTGTTGCAAAAGATTGTTCATATGGGTCACCGTTTTCAAAATGACCACCAAGACATGGTACCTGCATCAGGTAAAATGTCCAGTATCACTAATATGAAAACACCAGAACAAATATTCGAATAGGAAACCACAGAGGGTATTTATCATTCTATAGTTCGGGAATGTTGCAACAGTCGAAAAGATGATTAGAGTGAAAGTGCCATAATGGAAAGAAACAAATCTAACTCCTAAAAAATAATCGCTCCAACCTCGCTCCGTAAGTGAGTGAAGCGCGAAGGATCGGTGAAATTGCAAATGAGAGCCTTAGTTTTTGCAAATTGTATTTACGAAACAAAGTTATTTGAAATGTGTTTTTATAAGAGATAAATGTCTCTGTAATGGGATAAAGTATGTAAAATTCTTGTTAAATGGTACCTTCCATTTTGATTGCAGGCACGCAAAAATGAATCTACTGAAATGCGAAACCAATTTGTCGAACAATGAAATTTTAGAACAATGTTTACAAATGTTGGTTTTGTTCAACAGTCGTCTGCATGATATTGGTTCGCTTCTTTTTCTTCTATGTCTTCTTGCATGTGATAGAATATGAGTTTCACTGAGATGTCCACAGTTACATTCCGAATAACTTTCAACGGTAATTTCAGTTGTGATCCTTAGTAACAAAACGGTACATACTGATGCAGATATGTCCCAAAAATCTTGCACGTAATGCGTTAAATTATCAGAGGCGAAGGGGCGGGTAAAATGTTGTTAAACTTGAATTTCACCTTATTTTTATTCACCTTATTTCACTTTATTTTTATTCATTATAGTACAAGTCATTTGTATATACAAGTGTTTCAGACAAACCATATCTCTTGCAAATAAAAGTGAGGTTCTCATTTGAGATTTTACCATTCATTCCCGCTTCACCTACTTACGGACAGAGATCGGAAAGATCATTTTCTATCATTTCCTCTTTTGCATTATGTCAATTATACTTTAATAATCTTTTTCCCCGTTGCATTATATTCGAGCCGTGGAATGATAAATACCCTCTGTGCTTTCCTATACGAGTTTTATTCTATTCATTTATCTCCAACTATTTACATATTAGGGGTCTAGTGGTACTGGACGTTTTATCTGATACAAGCACCATGTCTTGGCGGCCATTTTGAAAACGGTGACCGATGTGAAAAATCTTTTGCTACAACACATTTTACTTTTTAAATATCTATGGAACGAGGTATTACTCGCCCCATGTTTCCATTTAAAATTTTAAAGTTTGGCCTTGGTACCCCATGAAAGGCGGCCCCGGGAGGCGCCGCGACAACACCATTCGGTGTGCCCCATGGCATTTCCTATTTGAGTTTTTGTTCGGTTCATTATGTTCAACCGTTTTCGAGATATCCCCGTGGGCCATCTTGTATATATATATATATATATATATATATATATATATATATATATATATAGCCGCGGACACAGTATATGATCAAGGGAGGGGCTAAACCATGGTTTGCCGCTTTACCCAGTGTAAAGAAAGTAGGATTGAAGCCTATTTTATCCAGTGCATACCTGAGCGTTAAGGGAGGCTATAGTCCCTATAGCCCTCCCCTAGGATCTGCTATATATATATATATATTAAAAATGCTGAAATATTGTACCAAGTTGGGAAATTCTTCTTGATACTCTGCAATATCACTAGATAAACAAGCAATGTTGCTAAAGCAAAATAAAGTCGTATTTTCTCAAATTGCGCTACGTAAAGTATTACATATTTAGTTATTTAACAAAACCACAATAGCCCATACATTATTTATATAGCCTGGAAATCTCTAATAACTCAAATGGCATGGACGGTGCAATGCGCAACTCAACTGTAGAGTCTACCTTAGCGTCGAATACTGTGATCATGGTATAATATATTTCGAATGAATGAAGGAACAAAGTTACAAGAAACGGAAAATTTAAATGTTTCTAAAGATTTTACTTCGAAAACGCGCTGACAAATCATGTCTCATCATGCAGATGCTTCCAAAAGACTTAAATACTTATAACGCCATTTACAACAATTGTTATTTCAAATCGTTTCAGAGATACCAAACACATTGGTAGTAATTGTTATACTGCTTAAAATGACGCATTTTTATTAATTTTTTATAATTATTATTGCTTTCCTTTGCTTCTATAACATTACAACAGTTTTTGGTGGTTTTAATTACAAGCCGCAGTTACATTATTTTAAGCAGTGTTGTCCACTTAAATAGATAGCTAAATGTTATTCTAAATATGTACAAGTAACGTAGATAAACTGCAAAATATTTTAAAATTACTCGTAATTTGTTTTATGGTGCAAGAATGCTTTCAAGAGACGATGTTTTTCATAGTATTTGGGCTGCTTATAATGTTAATGTTTAAATCTTCGTTCCAGCAATATATGTAAATGCAAATTGTAACTGAAATTCAATGTAACTGATACATTTACAGTAACACTAGTTGTTCCCCTTAAGCCTTAGGCCTGGTGTACACTTTAGATTAAGATCGTGCTTAATTAAAAGTTCTAATTGCACCTTAATTACATTTCACTTGCTTTAGTTTGACCACCGACCACCTCAAACTCGATCCATACCATATAGCTATATGCAATTATTCAAGAACTTACAGTTAGTAACAGTGTTCACTTTTGTTTTGTTTTGTTTTAGTTTAACGTCCCACAGTTATGCTAGGGCGGCTACAGGAGACGTGGAGCTAATGATTATAGTGGAATCCGAACCACTTCGGTCGTTCAACTTTACCCCTACCGGAAATCGAACTCGGGACCACGCGAACCGAAATCAAGAGTTCTAGCCTCTAGACCAAATGGGGGTCCTCACATTGTGTTGATTTAAATCATTCAGTCAGTGTTGTCAGATCTGATGATTAAAAAGTATTGTGTCTGTACTCCGAAAGTAGCGAATTCGAACTATTTGTAACCCAAATATATAGAAATGAATACTGATGGTGCTAATGAAATAATTTAATATGAGTTGGAAAGTGTGCTGGACGTATTGCAAGAAGAAATTATGATCGACGGACGACAACAATTCTAGACTGCATACCACGAGACAAAAACAGCCTAGGAAACCTCCGGATACAAGAAGGTGTGACTAAATCAAGAGCCACTGAAGGAGTAACCTGGAAAAGAATTGCCCATTAGATAGTTGTGGAGAAGACTTAGAAAGACCTTCATCCAGCAATGGATTGATAATGGTTGATTATGATGATGGTGATATTTTATTATATCTGGACCTCGGAGGTAAACTAAACTAAGCCATAATTTCGTAATTTTATAGAAGCGAAAAACTGGTTCCTCAACTAAGACAGGTAAGGTATTGTAAACATGGATCCAAAATTTAATGAAAATCATAGAGCGAAAAAAGTATTTTTGACTATTCAATCCATCATGTTGCAGCAAAACTACGAAAATGAATACAAAAGAAAACTAGAAAGTTAAGAATCACTTGTTTTGGGGAGTGAGAAAAAATAGATACAGATAACTCGAATTATTACCTATATACTTATATAATATGTATGTCCATGTTTTGCAACTAATTTTCAATCAATATAAAATTTCAACGTAATGAACGCACGATTAGTTTTTTCAAATAAAGATTGCATGCACCGTTGAGAGCTCAAGAATAAGATTAATCTATGTTACGGCACTGGATATGTGCTTACGTAATACATTACGACTTTATGAACTAGTATAAGAACAGAATGCACTTAAAATGAGACGCGAACTATACGAAACATCGGACTTTGAATCTAACTTGTTTTGTGATCCAACTCGAGACCTCACATAGCAAAGATGAGTGTAGTAGCTCCAACCACAAAGTTCAGGACGTTCGTGTTATAAAGTGTCAATTAAACACGGAGATGTGAAACGGTAATAAAGTATTTCATCAATTTCAAACAAAATACGTATATTGTAGTAATACTTTACCCTGTTTGTTAAGATAATGAACGTTATATTCTGTTTTTAAAATGACAGTCAAAGCAGAATGTATTGAATAATGAGAAATTGTGAAGTTTCAATTTCGGTACGATTAAATACATTCGTGCTGCTATGTGTTGCGTTATCCATTAGGAGGTATTGAACAATTCTGATTCAAAGGAAGGAAATAAACTACTGTATAGTACTGGAGTTAATTTAATAGAGTTTAATTGTATACGCAGTTCTGAGGCTATATGAGACAAAGTCTATTGCTGAAAGTGAAATATGGGTTCTATTAAAGTTTTAGGGTGATATACCCACTGATCATTGAACCTGGAATAAAAGCATTAGCACTAGCAAATTAGCTATGAAGAGGTACACCATACCATAATTCTAAGTCAAAATGGAAGGAAAAAATAAGCGGAAACGACAGACTGTATGAGAATAATACTTTCACTATTTTAATTTCACACTATTTATTTCGAGACTTTCGAGACTTTCGAGACGAGACCGAGATTTGGTACTCGAGACCGAGACCGAGATCGAGACAAGCATCTGTCGACCGAGACGAGACCGAGACCGAGACTGTAATTTTTTACTCGAGACGAGACCGAGACCGAGACCGTTATTTATCAACCGAGACGAGACCGAGACTGTACAAAGTCTCGTCTCGTCTCGTCTCGATACCATTGAGATTATAGTATACGGACTATGGTATTGAAGTATGCTGTACGGACTACAGTATTGAAGTTTGGTGTACGGAAAAAAGAGGTAGCTGATATAATGGTGTGCGGACTGTGATATTGAAGTATGCTGTGCAGGAAAAAGAGGCAGTTGAGACTATGGTGTCCGGCTTATGATATTGAAGTATGGCGTGCGAAAAAAAAGAAGCTTTCCACAAAAGAGAAATTGAAGAGAGATCTGTACCGAAAACATTAATGATATACATCGCGACCGGGTTTCCTCGTTACGATGCTGCTGGCGATAGAGGTACCTTAGACTATTGCTTTTTGTCTGCCAGCGTAATCCGTTCGTTTACTTTGTACGTCTCTCCTCATTGCTGGTGTCTGAACGTGAGAAAACGAGGCCGTTTCAAGTTTAAAGAAAATCAATGTACGTAGGTAGTATCAATAACAAACATTCTCACACACTCCCTCCTCCAGGTAGCTTTAAAAGAAATAATAAACCAATATATCAATGAGGGAGCTTCGTTCTATAACATACCTTTTACTTATGCATAGTATGGTCTTTATGTCTGAACGTTGGAAAGAAGAAAGTTAACACAGGATTTGACGCGTTACAAAGTATGGCAGGTTGTAAGAAAGGGAGGAGATAATAGGATTACTATTAATTGACAACATCTAAGTAGGAAATTCTTATGTCAGAACAAAGAGATTGGTGAAAGAGAGTACCGTAAGGAAATCTTAAACTTTGTGAACTGCCTGTAATAGAAGAATGACCACTGCTTGTCTCTCATGTGTTGACTATTGTTAACATCTTTTAACAATCTGTGAAATATTAAAATTCTTTATTGTATTAAAATTAAAGTATCAAAAACTTTTGATTAAACATGTACAAGAACTACACATATAGTTATTGTTGGAATATAGAGAAACTTTCAAATAAAAAAACAACTTTAAAATAGTCTACAAGGATGTATGACGTCCTAGTTGTTTTTGTATTATAAGCCAGTGAAAGTACTTCACAATTCATATAAATACTTCCCAAAATTTTACTCTCGATAAGAAAGAAGACGGGAAGGATTACTGGCTGACGTCTATATTCATCGAGATATGAGAATGTATTTCATACGAATACTTTCATGTAAGTTAACCTTTTTTAATTTGTTGAATTTTGTCTTGCATTGAGAATGTATTTAAATTGTTCTCATGGAGGTCTCCTGCTAGGAAAACCTATTAAATTGCCAGATCCTTCAGATCTCGGTACAGTAAATCTTAACTTGTCTTGAAGATAGCAGACATCTTTAGTGCACTAAATTATCAATTATTAGAATTATTAACTTTGAACATGTCTGCAACATTTGTAAGATGTTTTGTTAATAATCTGATTTGTTATCTAATAAACTTACATCAAACTGAATTTCATTTCAAGACATTTGAAACCTAAATTAATAATCTAAAAAGAAAACCACTATACTACCAATTAAGATAAGAGCGATATAAGATACTACCAATGAAGATGATTTATTTCTATGCATCTATATCAGTAAATACAATACTCTCTCTTAGTAAATCGATACACTTACGAGTTTCGAACCTAGAACAACTAGGTGAGAGTTCAATGTCAAACACAAGGGCCCCTTTCTGGTAAATGAGATTCTGTTTCTAGACTATTTCGCAACCATACAGAACAACACGTGTGCTTACAGTTTTACTTATTTTAAGCTTCAAATTCCTCGGCAGAATTCGAGACGACAAAAGGTTTTGAACTGAATAACACGAATTCCCTGCTTTTAGTCGACATTTAATTTCTTCGTGAATATGGTTTACGCCAATTAATATTGATCCTAGATATCGACTTTATCGAAAGTGTTATTTGATATTTTAACGCATTCATAATTTGCCGTATTACGATCCTGACGAACTTCCATGTATTTAGTTTTCCCGGTATTCGCTCTAGCTTTTTCGGTATTCCCAATTCTGTAAGAATGTTGTACAATGTTTCTCTCCTAACAAAATCGTAAGCCTTTCTAAAACCAATAAATAGCTGACGTACCGGGGTATTGTATTATCACTTCTTTTCGAGTATTTGTCAAATGGTAAATATTTGGTCAATAGTTGATCGATTTCGTCTAAATCCGCACTGATAATCTCCAATAATTTAATCTGCGTATGGGGTCAATCTTGCTAATAGAATGTTTAAAAAGGTTTTATAGAATGTTGGCAGAAAAGAAATGCCTCGATAGTTAATTGTCAGATTTGTCGCTTTTCTTCTGAATTAGAACACTGATTGATTCTTTCCACTCTTGTGGCAATTCTTTCTTGTTCCAGACAAAGAGAATGAGTTTGTGTATCTTGTTCCACAATTTTTCACCTACAGCTAAAATTAACTCAGAAGGAATTTCTCTACACCCGGAGATTTGTGTTTCTTTAATTTCTTTATAATGGTTTCAATTTCTAATAGGCTGAGTTCTGGAATAGACGGTTCTGCAATGTGTATTTTCCTTTCTCCACGCACATTAGCTTTTGGCTGCTTGTTAAGCAAATCGTCAAAGAAATCTTCCCATCTATTTAAGATGCTATCTTTATCAGTAAGAACTGTTCCGTCAGCTTTCTTAAATACAGGTATATAAACACGAGGATGATAGCCTTTCTTACATTTGTTGATCCCCTTATACATGTCCCGAATGTTTTTATTTTTACTATTCTCTTCAAGTTCCTTAATTTTAACTTTCAGAAAATCGCGTTTCTTTGTTCTAAAAGTTTTGGAAGTTTCCCGCCTGATGTCTACGAAATTTTGTGTAGTTACTTTATTGGGATTTTGTAGCCAACGTAATTTTGCCTGTTTTCTCTTCTCTGCTTGTTTAGTGCGTTCCTGGTCGAACCATGGTTTGTTCCTACGCATTTCCAAGTGTCATAATTTTTATTTCACTGAAATTTTAATGCTATCTCTTATTTTTTGCAGGTATCCTCAACACTAGTGCACTCCGAATCTTCTAAATCCGAGAATCTTTTCGAAACTTCAATCTGGTATCTCTCTTACCTGGCTGTCTTCTAATTTCTTTAAATTGAATCTCTCCGTTTTCGGACATTGAATATTACCTTTATTCAACGATAATCTCTCTCGTATTATCGCTGCTACCAGGTAGTGATCAATGTCACAATCAGCCCCTCTAAACGACCGGACATCAATTATGCTAGATTGCCTTCTTCTATCTACTAAAACGTGATCAATTTGATTACGTGCCTTCCCGTCTGGTGATATCCAAGTGTATTTATGAACGTCGCGATGTGGGAATTTTGTACTCTTCACGATTAGGTTTTTGGTTGTTGCAAAGTTCACGAGTCTAACACCGTTGTCATTACTTTCCTTATGCAGACTTTCGTTCCCTATAATCGGTTTGAAAATATCCTCTCGTCCTACCTTCGCATTGAAATCCCCTAATAGAATTTCCATATGGTATCGCGGGAGTTGATCAAATATCCGTTCCACTTCTTCGTAAAAACTGTCTTTTATATCGTCATCCTTATCTTCTGTTGGCACATGTATATTGAAAGCAATATCACACCACTGACTTTTAAGAGTAATATAAGAAAGTCTGTCAGTAACAAATTCAGCCCACTTAATTGTTGATATTAATCGTTTGTGAACAAAAATCCCTGTTCCTAATTGGTGATTTTTATTTCCTTCCCCTTAAAAGAAGGTAACATTTCGGAATTCACAGTTCCATTTTTTCCCATCTAACTTCCTGATCTCCTACTAGGTCCATTCTGTATTTATGTAACTCACTCGTTACAGATTTTAACGCGCCTGCCCTGTAAAGACTTTTAATATTCCATGTTCCAAATTTCATGTTCATTTTCTCTTGCTGAGATTGTGCCAAGTTATCAGTCGTGGTCCGAGGTTCCTGTGCATATTTCTGAACAAATGCCTCTTTTTACAGGATGATGTTGTTTAGCCTCACGCAAACTCCCAAGCTGGAGGACCATTCCTTATCGTCTATCCGCAACTGCTTATTCAGTATATTCACAGCTAAGGCTAGGGTATGCTAGGCTGTGACGCGACGTTGTCGAGTGGTAAACAAGTGGGGCTAGGCAAGTGAAACGAAAGCTATGACGCGACGTTGCCCAGTGATAAAGGAGTGAGGCTAGGCAAATCAAAAGAAGACTGTGACGCGACGTTGCCTAGTGGTAAAGGGGTGAGGTAGGCAAATCAAACGAAGACTGTAACACAACATTGCCGAGTGAATAGGGGGTGGGGCTAGACAAATCAAACGAATGATGTGACGCGACGTTGCAGAGTGTTAAAAGGGCGGGGCTAGGTAAATCAAACGAAGGCTGCGATGCAATGTTGCCGAATGGTAAAGGGATGGAGTTTGGCAAATGCAACTAAGGCTATGAAGCAGCGTTGCCGTGTAGTAAAGGGTTGGGGCTAAACAGACGGAAATGAATATTGAATCCCTTCTTTCGTGCATAAACTCATGTGAATGTATAGAAAGATATGGCAACACCAGAGCCATATCATTTGCTAACGGCATTTCATGAGAACTTGGAGCACCGCCCTCAACCCCATAAACGCTGACTCTTAACATGCACACTTAAAGTATAATGTTATTGAAATAGCATTGCAATGCAGTATAATAGCTTTGCTGCATTGCAATTTCTACATTAACTTTAGAGCTAGTCTAGATGCTATTTTTAGTATTATTATTTTTTATTGTAACTATCTATTGGGATACACTATGCAAGAGCCTCGGAAGAGCTGTGAATCATATCATAACCTCAAGAGGCAAGTTTTGCGTTTAAAGTAACGAGTGGATGAGAATCTAGAAGGGGGGAAAATAAAGAGAAAACGTGATACTATATAGCTTAAAATTTTTATAAAAGCACACTCTCGCCTCCTGTTGCATTCTATGATCTTTGGTTACCGAAACAACTACTTCCCAATGTTGTAAAACACAGACGCAGCAAGTTTAGTTTTGCAGATGAGATTCATTAACGAGAAGGCAAAGTTAATCCCACACCTATGTGCTTAAACCGCCAGGGGGCTACAAACCTATTTCTACTTTCTTTTAAACTCCCTCCATGGAGTTTCCAAAACAAGGTCATATTCTCATCTTGTGACCTGCAGGCAGTTTTAGGGTTATCTCCTAATTATGCGGAGCCTCTCTTGCGGAAGATTAAAAACAGAACCTTACAGACCAAAAGAAAAGCCGAATAGTTTTTTTTCTTTTCTCCTCTACTTCTATTATTACATTCTTTTCTTTTAAAATTTACAAGGATTCAGTCAGCAGTGAAAATTCTCTTTCAAAACAAACTTCTTCCTGATAAAATTTCAAGTAATATTTTTTCTTAGTTTGCTTTCCTATTAAGATCTGAAGATAAAACTTTTATTCTTTAAAATATGTTTTATTTTCAACGAAAAACAAATATGAAACCGATAATATATTTAGTCATCTATAGTTGTGTATTTTCTTTCCCCGTGTGTGCCACCGTTAAAGGGAATTGTATTACTGTCAGGAATATATATGTCAGAAGAAGGTAAACAGCAATGGATACCAACAATCTAGTAATTAAAAGTATATCAATTTAAGGAGTTTAACCTAACAAAAACTCTTTTATATATGTTTTCCCTGTTTGTCTCTGTGTCTGTACTAACTCTTTTATATATGTACCCTGTCTGTCAAGGTGTCCGTCCAAATTCCTTTATATATTTACCCTGTCTGTCTATGTGCTGTCCTTACTTCTTTATATATTTACCCTGTCTGTCCATGTGTACATTCAAACTCCTTTATGTATTAACCCTGTCTCTCCATGCGTCCGTCCAAACTTATTTATATTATTAACCGTGTCTGTCCATGTGTCCATCCAAACTGCATTATATATTTATCATGTCAGTCCATGTGTCCGTCCAAACTCCTTTATGTATGTACCCTGTCTTTCTATGTATCTGTCCTAACTCCTTTACATATTTACCTGTCTCTCTATGTGTCCATCGAAACTCATTTATATTATTAACCCTCTCTGTTCATGTGTCCATCCAAACTCCATTATATATTTATCATGTCAGTCCATGTGTCCGTCCAAACTCCTTTATATATGTACCCTGTCTGTCTATGTATATGTCCTAACTCCTTTACATATTTACCTGTCTCTCAATGTGTCCATCGAAACTCATTTATATTATTAACCCTCTCTGTTTATGTGTCCATCCAAACTCCATTATATATTTATCATGTCAGTCCATGTGTCCGTCAAATTTCTTTATATATGTACCCTATCTTTCAATGTGTCTGTCCTAACTCCTTTACATATTTACCTGTCTCTCTCTGTGTCCGTCGAAACTCATTTATATTATTAACCCTGTCTGTTCATGTGTCCATCCAAACTCCATTATATATTTATCATGTCAGTCCATATGTCCGTTCAAACTCCTTTATATATGTACCCTGTCTGTCTGTGTATCTGTTCTAACTCCTTTACATATTTACCTGTCTCTGTATGTGCCCGTCGAAACTCATTTATATTATTAACGCTGTCTGTCCATGTGTCCGTCCAAACTCCATTATATATTTATCATGTCAGTCCATGTGTCCGTCCAAACTCGTTTATATATGTACCCTGTCTGTCTATGTTGAGTTGATTTTGGGTTTAACGTCCCGTTCAGCAGCGAGGCTATATGAGACGTGGACCTACTGATTAACGTGAAATCCGAACCACATGAGCTACCGCCGGGAATCAAACCCGGGTCTTCCACGCCAAAGGCGCGTACGCTAACCGCTTAGCCACGGAGAAGCTCGTGTCTGTCTATGTATCTGTCCTAACTCCATTACATATTTACCTGTCTCCGTCGAAACTCATTTATATTATTAACCCTGTCTGTCCATGTGTCCATCCAACTCCATTATATATTTATCATGTCAGTCCATGTGTCCGTCCAAACTCCTTTATATATGTACCCTGTCTGTCCATGAGTCTGTCCTAACTCCTTTACATATTTACCTGTCTCTCTATTTGTCCGTCGAAACTCATTTATATTATTAACCCTCTCTGTCCATGTGTCCATCCAAACTCCATTATATATTTATCATATCAGTCCATGTGTTCGTCGTCCATGTCTTTTCATGTGTCAGTTAAAACTCATTTACATATTTACTCGTTCTATCCGTGCGTCCGTACGTCCTTCAGACACAAAACCTCAACAACTACTTGATGGATCTACATCAATTTTGGCAATGATGTAGACGATCAAACGTTAGGTATCGAGTTCCTTAATAGAGTTGATCCATTCAGTTGATCTCAAGATATGGACAATCATAAATCGATTTCCCATGTATTCCCATGGGAATAATTATGTATACCATCCTTACTAGTTAGACTACCCGCAATGCTGTTGAGACAATAAGGTAGTATAATGTTCAGGATATAAAACACCAATATCTCTGTGGATACAAAGTTAGAATGATACTAAATGTGTTTTTACTCCACAAATCTAAATTGGATAGAATAACTGTACACAGATTTTTTCTTCTTACCTTTTATTATGATAAAATACTTATAAAGCTTGTACAAAATATTAGAAATAAGTAACGTTCTAAAAGTTCTCTCCTCTAAGGATAATTGGATTTCCTACCGGTTGCACCTGGGTCTAAAGGAAGCTCTTTCCCTTTGCAGGACAGATGTGGGTTTAGAGGTGTCTCTCCCACTTGTTGCAGCTTGGATAGAAGAGAGTATGTCCTGCCCATTGCAGCTCAGATATAGAAGTAGGGGGTGAACAGTTAACAACTGATGACTTCTGTATCGAGATGTCAGTTTTTTATAGTCAGTCTTTGGAGCCGAAGATTGAGAAGGGGTCCTCTTCGTAGCTCTTCGTGTCTTCTTCGTGTTCAATCGGTGTGACGGTATCCATCGGCTGCTTGCTGGTGCTTGTGCCGAAGCACGTTTTTTTTTTCTAATATGAGAAATTGCAATACTCTACTTTCACATGGATATTCATTAATATTGATTAATCTTAAATTATATTTCATTTAATTTGTCGTAAAATGCTGAATTTAATTAAAGTATGCTTGGTAAAATTTAGCTTCTTAAGGAGTTTCATTTCTGATAAATTTAACTCTTCATACCGTGTACAGTATGAACCTACTTCTTTTTTACATGTGCGGCATAAAATAAACTCTGCTCAAACAGAACAAAAAAGGATTGGTTACTATTGGCAACGGACGATATAATTTTTAACGCCATAATGAATCCTTTTTCTTGATTTTTCTCGAACACTACGAATGTAAATTCCCTCTCAAGGACATCATGTTGTTAGGTCAACGTGATTTATAGATGTATATGCACACACTATCATTGGAAACTACTATACTATAGTTGAACAATATATATATATATAGATAGATAGATAGATAGATAGATATAGATATATATATATATATATATATATATATATATATATATATATAGTTTAATAGTAATTGTAATTTTAGGCTACTGAAAGTCCAGGACATCACTGCACAGTTGTTTGACACTAATAATAATAATAATAATAATAATAATAATAATAATAATAATAATAATAATAATAATAATAATAATAGTGAAACCAATTAGTTTTTGTAATGACTCTATATAGCACTGAGCATTATTGCTACAGCTGGAGGTGTTGACTGGTACAATCTGTCTCGATTTTAATTTATTATTATGAAATTCTTCGTGATTTTTAAATTCTAAAATTTTACGGTATATCTTAGGGGACTGCGTGACAGACTAGTGTGTCGCACCTCGCAACATATCGGTTGGGAACCACAGGCTATATACTATATCAGTAGCATCATTTCTTAAAATAAATAAATGTAATGAAATCTTTTATTTTAACGTCCTACGATTATGCCCTTTAGGCTAAAGGAGACTATGATTAAGGCAAGTGAATGATCTCGAAGCATTGGTGAAATGAGAATGTGGAAGGAAACGGGATTACCCCCAAATAAACTCAAGAGCACGATGTCGTCCACCAAAAAACTTACTTGGCCGGAGATCGAAACCGGGACCTCAGGCATCAGAGGTAAGCGTTCTACCACTGAGCTACCGTTTCCTCCAACATTACCATTTCAAGTTTTGCCAGGTAGCGGAGAACAATATTATCAACTGGACATAAGATTTTCTTCTTTATATTAGAATTTTAGTGTGTACAATTTATTTTTTAAAATGTTTCTTAAACTCAGGGGGATAATGATCTCGCTTTCCCCCCTCTAAAGACGCCCTTGTATCATATTAATCACACTATGCTCTGTCATGTTGCTTGTAACGTAATTGTGATATATTTTAATATATGTTTCATCTTTTTACGTGGTGTGCCTATTAAATATCAATCTTTTTTTTTTTTAAATCTTTTTTCAATTTTTTCGTAAACTGCTCATGAAAATGTACACTTCTCTCTGTCATTCTGCATGTGACATTAGTATTAGTCTCATCTTTGAGGATTTTTACTGATATACACTGATAATATTTTAGAATTCGTTATAAGAAAACATTTTCCTTAGAAGCATAATTAGCATTATGTTTATGTTGAAACACCTAATAATACATTCACTAAAAATGTTTCTCCCGTGGATGAATTATTCTAAATCCTCAAGGAATCATGAAGGAAGTGTTGGATGCGTTCTCAGTGAAACTAATTAATTATTTAAATACCTAGGTCGATGAAGCAACATTTAAGATAAACGGAAGAATTAACCAGACTTACCGTGTCTAGCGTTGTTTCGAAAATTCGCTGTTAATGTTGAGAACAGAGCTAAAAGATGCTGGTTTCGTTGACTGCTAGGGTTGAGGTCCTGTCGAATAACACTGTTTCGATCAACTTGTTATATGTACCAAGTAGCAATATCTCAGCCTATACTAGTAGCAGTCACAGATGGCATTGGTCAATGAAAACTTATCCCATGACCCACTGACCCACCATAACCTACTCTGACCCACAATGAACCACTCTGACCCATTCCAACCCACCGAAACTCATCTCTGACCCACCAACTCTGACCTATGATCCACGCTCTCCTCTCCAATGACTAAAGAGTTTACACTTGAAATAAAACAAGACTGTGAAATTATCACTAATTTGAGTTTGAATTTCTAAGGTCAATTGTTCAAGCACCGCTCTATTATAATATCAATAGACCTGAACTTTACTATATAAAATGGTAAAGTGTTTTTCGTGGTCCAAATTATGGGGAATTTCAATTTACTTATCATATATAATTATTACCTCGTTGTAATAATACAGATAGTTTTTTCAGTAGAAAATGGGATGAAATTTGAAAGCCTCAATCTAAGGTAAAATAGGCCAAGTAAAAAAAAGGGGGGGTAAAACTCGCAGGATGCTTCTCGAAAGCCAAGTAGTAAGTCCTATTGCTATTATATTACAATTACAAATATATTAGAATTACAAATAATACAATACAATTACAAATACAAAATACAAAAGTGCCTGAAGTTCTTTTTTCATTGAGATATATTCACTTCTGGTAAGTAAATAGAAACAAATGAAAAGGAAGAAATATGGAGGCCTTGAATGTAAAATGTAAATAAAAAAAACACCAAGTGTTCAGAAGATGCTGTCCACTGTGTCTTCCCGTTCTGCCAAATTCCCGATCTGCCTAAAGGCCCTCCAGCACTTTGTAGAAAATGTTTTAAATGATCTTATATTTAGGCAGAACAAGAATTCCCGTTCTGCCTAATCTTTCGAGAGGTGAATTCTGTGCAGAAAGATTTTTTTTTTAGGAAATTTTTGTTTAGTAATTCTAACAGATTCTGTGAGAAGAATAACTATTTCTTCAATTTTCATCATAAATTTTAGATGTTATTATACTTGTTTTTCTCAGAAAATAACTAGGATTCAGTTCTGTTATTAGGAGTGTTATTCGCATTCACTTTAGTAAAAATGAATGTGATATATATATAAATTGATAGATAGATATAGATATAGATGTATATAGATATGTATACCCCTATCTGCAGAGAAATGTAGAAGTGGTAGACTCAGTTGCAAGAAAGCCGCTTGACATTGTAACTGAAACGAACATAAAACACACTTACTTCGATCTAATATCAAGTCATTTCACAACAAAATTTTATACGGGTTTCCAGTAGTTATCTCCAGCATGTTAAGGGTTGCAGTACATAATAGATGCCACATTTCACATCCTTAAGACACGTTTAGCGATATATTAAACAACCAATGCAAAAGGGTGCATAAGACGGCCCTTAAAAAAGACCGTTTGTTTTCTACATCACAACTCCTTTTCCGGAGTCACCTGATCAGGTGATTTGCCTTCTATACATGATTCTATACTACATGTAATATGTTATACATCCTTTATTGTCAATGTAAATACTAACAATACTAAATACCATATATCGTCAATATAGCCAATTAAATTTAAAACAAGATCTCATCTTCACTGTCCTAAATGTAAACAGTACGCAACTGCATCTACGTAAGCCACCAAGTCTATTACACATGATTCCAGCTTTTTGTCTTCAAAAGTACCAAACTGAAACAAGATCTTGTAAATCCATTTTTCTCCCCGATTATCTGACCTTTTGATTTGATTGAAACTCTACAGAAACATACAAGTATTTCAATATATGATATTGATATACTGTGTTACTGCTATTTACAGAAGAGAAATTAGATGATAAGGTGATGCTGAAAAAGGAGTTGTGATGTGGAAGACCAAGACTATTTCTTAAGGGCCGCATTAGCCTTACTTGCTTATTTATTTATTTAGGGAAATGAATACTACAGGCAAAGATATCCACTTACAGTATTCACAAAAACAAATGAACATAACAACAGTAGAATAAACAGACAAGTGATAATCTTAATGAGTGGTTAATCATCGATTCTGTAACTTACACTAAAATACAAATGCTGAGCAAAGCAACTTTATTATAAAACAATAAATGTGACAGTTTCGGATATCTAACATATCCTTCTTCAGACACTATTTATATTTTAGTGTACAGGGTGTCTACTAAAACTCCAAAATGAAATTTCGTGACTTTTTCGTGACCGTTTCTTCACCAAATCATACAATTTCCTAACATTTTCAAGAGCAAATTTGGGTGCGAATTAGGCCAAATTTTCATCCAGGCGATAGAAACGTACTTTGCTTGCGATTTGGTAGCGTCTAAAGCCGACCATGGACATTTTTGGTGCTGAATTTTGACGTTTTATAGAACGAAATTTTGCAATCTGTACTTACATTTGTACAGTTAAAAAAATCGTGACCCAAAAGCTAAATTTCGTGACTTTTTCGTGACTTTCATGACCGTTTTCTGATTTCTTGACTTTTTCGTGACATTCGTGACTTTCGTGACCAATAGACACCCTGGTGTAGCTTATTAAATATAGCAAAGCTAGTTTGAATCAGTTAGTAATTGATTCTGGCACTTAAAGAATTTACAGCTTTTTAAAATTTAGTGAAAGACATTCTGAATATATCAATACTTGGACCAACCACACAAAGTTTGTTGTAGAGGTCACACATACTCAAATAAATGAGCTTTTCATCATATTTGTTCTTAATGTTCTACAGTGAAATAAGCCAGCTTTTGGACGTCTTCTAACGTTGGGAACTTTAAATTTCAGAAGTTCAAGTAATTGCAACACTTGGATTTTGTTATTTAAAATTTTATATAGAAGGCAGAGTCACCGAACTTTTCCTCTGCTGTCGAAGGATAAAATGTTCAATTGTTTCATTAAACATTTATATATTACAAATTTAGGATGTTGCCTGTTTCCTTGAAAACTAAGTACCTTGCGAATTTTGATTGTATCATTTCTATTTTGCGACTATATTTTTTTACTTGTAGGATTCCAGATTTCGGCAGTTTATTCTAGTTTCGATTTAACGATTGCGTTATATATTGTTTCTAATGTGTCTTGTTTCTTGAAATGTCTTCGAGTTCTTATCGTATACCCCAGATTTCTATAAGCTTCGCTCACAATATTTTTAACGTGGTTGGAAAATGTTATTTTTGGGTCAAAAGGTGATCCCGAGGTCATCAAACTCTTCGATCCTTTTAATATTGACGTTACAAATACAATAGTTAAATTTTAGACGTGTGTTCTTACGCGAATATGACATTATAAAACATTTATTTATATTAAGGTTCGGATCATTGAACCTTAATGTAAATAGCATGCTGCAAATAAATTATTGGAAATCTGAATAAATTTTTGTAGTGAAATGACTTCATATTAGACCGAAGTACGTTTGTTTTGTGTTCATTTCAGTCGCAATGTTCAACTGCTTTCTTACAATTGAGTCAATCAATTTTCCATTTCCCTGCAGGTATTAAGAAAAAAAGAAAAGAAAAAACTTTCACCTTTACTGAAGTAGATGTGAATAACACTGCTAATAATAGAACTGTACCTTAGTCATTTTTCCGAGAACAAATAGAATAATATCTAAATTTATGATGAATCTTAATATAGTTGTTCTTACTACGGAATTTGTTAGAATTACTAAACAGATTATTACGAATGTAGAACAAAATTAAAGAGGAGAAAATCCAAAGAAAATTTTGACAGAACAGACAAACTTCTAGGAACAGAACTTAATAAAACAACCTAATAAAACTATGATTATCTCTGTTTTCTTCAACTGTCATGAATCTAAAGTGTGATATGTAAATCTTCATTTTATTGAAGTAACATTTTTTAAATACTGAAAACTTAATAAAACACATAAGACTGTTATAGTAGGTACATATTTCACATTTTGATCTTTGCTAAAATATCTTTGATCAGTATTTCTGAATTAAAATAAATAAATATTTATAAAACACACAAAATAAAAGACTACTATATACTACCTTATAAGGATGATTTTTTTTTAAACAATCAAATAACATCACAGTTACTTTTCATACTTAAAATGAATGGTCTTACAGTAATATGCTAAATGTATTAAAATGCATTAAATGTAAAATAAATAAGACTAGGCAGAACTTTTCATATGGGTGCATGTGAAAGTAATTAAAGCCAAACTACCCTTTCATTATACCAGTAATATTTTTACGTTTTATTGGGTTTTCTGTACTTTTCTTTTCTTTTTTTTTTTTTTAATGAAAGATCCTATTTCAGTAACTTGAAAAATTACAGATAACATTTTAGAATATAAGATAACTGAAGGAAAAACTAATCATACAATGTGTGCACTGGTACAGCCAATATACACTCCTATGATTTGATTCTTGGATTTTGTCCGTCTCATCAGAATTTTCCTTGAATTTTGACCGATGGAATTTTATCCCCGCCCTCGTTATTACAGCCATTATACCTGTATACATGATCCGATCTGCATAAAAACACGCTAGGAATCAAGCTTTTCGATGTTGCATTTCCCTTAAAAAAATCCCTCCTCGCAGAAAACTCCCTGTCTCCAAAGATTAGGCGGAACGGGGATTCCCGTTCTGCCTAAAATAACATTATTGAAAATATTTTTTTACAAAGTGCTGGAGAGTCTTTATGCAGAACGGGAATGAATCCTGTCCACAATGTACTGAGCAGAGTGGATCGGTGGGTCATAGTGGGTCAAGGTGGGTCACGGTGGGTAGTGAGTCACAGTGGGCCACGTCCTGTTACACACGTCTGACTGACCCACTAACACATATTAACCTACATGACCCACGACCCACTGACCCACTCCATTTCTGACTAGCAGTAAAAGAGTTTTATAAACCGAACTACTTAATCTAAATTTTACTAAGCCTAGGCTTCAATATAGCATTTTATCTAAGATGATTGGATGTTTGAAAGTAGAAAATATTTACGTCATTAGATTAGGTGAGTAGAAAACCATTTAGTTTCATTTTAGCGTTGAACTCCACAGACAGTGTATTGCATCCTGAGCACTATGCTAACCCTCCAATCTCAACAATGCTGCGGGTTGTCTATCATACAAAAATAATATCCACAATTACTCTCATAGAAATACAAGAAGAATCAATTTTTGATTATCCAATGTCCATACCTTGGAATCCCCTCCAGAACAAACTCCATTTCTAAGCTTTGACCAATGACATTTTGACCAAAACTAATAAATATGATTTAACAGGTTTAGTTTTGTGCACTTAAATACCAACAACAAGGAAATCTTCTAAAATTGTGCATAAGACACGGATTAATGAATGTAAGATATTACGAAAGATATTAAGATAAGGAAAAATTAAAGGAAGTTACTTTTTCAAATGTAGTGGAAGAAGCAATGGTGTGAAATGTTATTGAAAAAAGCGGTAACAAAGAAATAGTTTTCGAGCGTGCTCGATTTCAGTGCAAAATGTACTATACTTTACTCCATAAGCAAGACGTGACGAAGTGAAGTTTGATGTGAAAGTACTATAACATATAGAAGTGTCGCAGAGCTGTGCCACACGAAAGTAATGTGCTTTTATGTCATATGAGGTGTTTCTAAACTATCCTTTTTTATGTGTACACCCACAGTCTCTGACACCTGCTTCTTAAGAACGCATACCATCGCTACCACTTAGGACACCTCCTGCCCTTTCTCAGTTAGATAGCATTTGTCCTTTCTTTAGTGGCCATCTAGCATGAGTTGGTGTTTTTAAGTTCGTTCGTGTTTTATAGTCAGCTCCCCTAAAGCCAATCTGCGCCCAGTAATGCAACACTTACCTTAAGAAACATTTCCGATAATATTAAAAGTACATTTCATACTAAGAGAAGACAATATTTCATTAATATAAGTGTACCCACCCCTGAAATGGGATAGTACTGTGAACGAAACGGAACATAACCTTACCTAAGAAATTAGCAAAAGCTGGCAATGTTTTCGACAAGAAATTTTAAACTTTTAATCAGTTACTTCTGTTCATTAGCTGGCGCGGTTTAACAGAATAGATGTTTATTGTAAACTACCTTGTTTTTATTTATTAAACTGTAGAAAGAACATTGTAAAACCCTGTCCCATATACGTTGTAGGTAGATCGTTAATAAAAAGAGCGTCCGGAATCGACTCCCACTACGGGCTTTTATTATAAAATTCCACTATAACAGTATTTTACAAAAATGCTACAAAGATGATTTCTCTAAGTTTGTAAGGTTAGATATAGGTGGTCTTTGACCGTGAGATCGCTGACAGGATCTCTGCAAAACCCGAAGCAGACTAGGCAGAGTGACGTTAGGGATCCCAATGCTCCGTGGCAAGCAGGGGGTTCGTTAGGTGACAACAGAGCCCCGAAGCAGGCTAAGCGGCTGAGGTTAGGATTCCCAACAAAGCCCCGAAGCAGGCTAGGCCAGGAGAAAGGATAAGCCAAGAGTCCCGTAGCAGACTAGAGGCCTGGGGTTAGGTTACTCCTAATGTTCTGTTCCAAACAGTAGGAGGGACACCAGAGAACTGGTACAGGTCCTCTGTCGGCCATCAAATTTATAGGGGTCCTCAGACGGCGGTGGCGCTGTTCCGTTGTAGTCGTCTGCTTCTTGGGAGGAGCCAGAAGTCCGTCGTCTGCAGGTCGTAGTGGATTCACGTGGTGTGTATTATCCTCTCGTAAAACCATGTGGTGATGTTTATAAACATAGGCGTGAAGAGTTGCTGGTACACAATACAACGTGGGACATTATAATATAAATAAAACTTGACGAACTAAAAATAATGAGATATATGAGACGATTCCATGAATGTGGCCACCCAATGGACTTAAGACGATGTCAATAATCAATTCTGATGGTCCCTCTCAACTTCACCCGTTCCAAGTGCTCTATTGTTACAATCTCCAAGTGGATATTGTTAAATTCTGATTCAACCAGGGGTAAAAGTGCGGGGATACGCGGGGAACGCCGTTCTCCCACCTCCAAAAAATATCTACTTCGTCCCACCAGTTCCTAAAATATATATAATGGGAAAGATAGGCAGGGGGACGGCATGACGTCATGCCGCTACCTACCGATCCCCTACTTTTTCAGACCCACTTTTACCCCTGGATTCAGCGTCCCGTTCTTCAGCGAGATTACATGGACCTACAGTTTAGTTTGGGTCCTAACCACATGAGTTCCCGCCGGGAATCGAACCCAGAACTTCTGCGTGATAGAGATATACGCTATTTATATAGCGAAAAGCGAGGTGACGTCTCTCAGTAGAAAAACGTTTGCAAAATGGAACTTGAGAAAAATTAATATTAGTAGTATCTTTAAACTTAACCTGTATGGTTTAAAGAAATCTGGATCAAGTAAAATGTTTACATTTTATCCAAAAGTTCTATTTCCCATTTCATGATTTATTCGTTAATCTCGTAGCTGCCAGTTGTTTAAATGCTGTGAACAGTCTGGTGACGCTGTCCAATCTGTGCCATGATAATAATTACCTAGTTAATCCGTCATACGTGCAACAGATGGTACTGTGATTCTTCATAATTTCCATTTCGCTTGGTTTATTATGTTTTGCAATGAGTTGGAGATGAACAAATTGCTTTGTTGTCAACTAAAAAGGCTAGACATAATTTGACAACGTTTGTGATACACATTTAATATATGCTGTGAAACTTGGGGATTCCTTTCTTTTGTTGCTGAAGAAATATGCAAGTGTATATTAAAATAGGCTTGTGTGTGAAATTTCAGTGTGAAACTGAAGAATGGGATCCTCCGTAGAATTGGCAATAATTATTTTAGTAACTAATCTTATTAAATTCCACAAATATATTTGGGTTTAATAAAGTAAATATGCCCGAATATATGATGTTTGGTATATATGATATAAATATACCAAACAATAGACCTGATCGAGCTTAGGGCTGTTCCGATAATCGAGTAATCGATAACATTTCAAAACCGTTTCATCGATAAAGGATTTTAATTTTATCGAACTTTCGAGACTCTCGAAATGTTCAAGACTCTCGAAATGATCGAGACTCCTAAAATGTTCGGGACTCTCGAAGTGTTCGAGGCACTCGAAATGTAAGAAACATTAGACAACTTCGAGATATTCGAACTGTTCGAGAATCTTGAATTGTTTGGAAGCAGCAAATACAGAAATATATCAATATGATCGCATTTGTCGAGTCGCTTGAATATTTAGAAAAGTTCGGGATTATCGGAGTGTTCGAATGAAACGATGTATTCGAGGTTATCATAGTTGTATATATGTATTACATATATGCAGAGTGTTCATTTTATAACTTCTCTCCTTAGCAATGTATGAAGGAAAAGTTTTTTCCCCACAGATCTGTACAAGGTTTAAGCAATCTGTCAGAAGAGAGAAAGAGGAAGAGAAAACATGCATCACCCGAATGGAATTTGAATTCAAGACAACGTTAGTCTACTAATAGTCACTTTGCCGATTGCGCCAATAACGGGACAGGCAGAAAAATAATTTTACATATGATTTCGACAAATACAACTTTGCAATAACTTATCAGATGAAAAAAGTTGTTTGACTAGTTTGGCTGCAAGAAGAAATCATTGGAGAGGTGAAGGAACCGAACTGTTCATCACTACTTTTGATAATAACCGAAACTTCGATAATACTCGAAATATCGATAATACCCGAAACTTCGATAATACCCGAAACTTCGATAATACTCGAAATTTCGATAATTTCAGATACTCGAACGGTTTCGAGTAACCGATGACAACTCGATAAATTTTCACTCCCGAAGTTCGATAGGTCTTCAGCCTTATCGAACACCCCTAATCGAGCTAAGCAGAATTATGTGGGTAAGTGTAAATCCTCATGTGCAGTTTTCGAGAAAGATGAGTTTTTTTTTTGTAAGCCTAAAAATGATACTGTGCGACAGCCCCACCACCTATTGAGATAAAAGTGATACCGAAGTATCTCATAGGCAAGGTTTTTGTTCTGACAGCAACGGCGATACTAGCTTGTACGGTTAGAAAGGAAATTATAAGAGATCTAGGAGTTTGGTTTGACATGAATTTAAAATTCAAAAATCATATAAATATAATAACTAATGAAGCTTTTAAAG